>NC_091445.1:94047900-94138670 GCF_964237555.1 Oryctolagus cuniculus | reverse complement strand
TTCAAAGTACACCCTAGTTTATAGGCTATGAAAGTATATGCATGCATTTTTAAAAAATATGGTAAAGTTATTCATGATTCTTTAAATTGATTCTCTTTGCATAGAAAGAAAAATATCTTGAATTTTTCATTAAGTTTTTGTATGCAAAAGTTTAATAATGAACTGGCTGTATTTTCTAATAAAATTGAAAAAAATAAAAAGTCATTAAGAACTTTCTACTAATTATCAGGGCTCTTGTGAGAGTGAATTAAATTACATTCTCAGAGTGCTTGCAATTTATGCATAACCGACTACAGCGTTATTAAAACAAAACACAGATCTAACTCCAGAAGAAACAGAAGGACAAGAAATAAATTGTAATTTGATCTAAAATGATAAAAAGGTCTAGGGAAAAATATTTCCAGTGGTTGAGCTTACTAAAAAAAAGTACATTGGCTTTCATCCAGTAGGACTATAATATGCAAATAAAGTGTGATATTTGCATAATAACAGTCGATTTTCAGCCACACTGAGAACACGGGGCAAATGGAGAGACAGTAATTCTTTGCTCCAACTGTGGCTGAGCCAGTGCTCAGGGAAGCAGGGGAACAAAGGGAAGCGGAGGTTGTACTTTCTGCTGTTGGTGAGATTGCGCTGTAATAAACCACACTTGAAAAGAGGTTTTTTATGAAATAGACCTAATTAAGAGCGACTGCACTCCCATCTGTTAGTCCAATCTGGGGATGCCCGCAATGGCCAGGGCTGGGAACTCAACCCAGGTCTCCCACAGGGGTGACGGGGACCCAAGTACTTGAGCTGCCACCATTGCCTCCCAGACCAAACAGCTGGAGTCAAAGCTGGAGCTAAGGACGAGCCCAGGTGCTATTTAGAAGGCGGTATGTCGCCAGCGCGTGGCTCACTAGGCTAATCCTCCGCCTGCGGCGCCGGCACCACGGGTTCTAGTCCCGGTCGGGGCACCGGATTCTGTCCCGGTTGCTCCTCTTCCAGGCCAGCTCTCTGCTGTGGCCCAGGAAGGCAGTGGAGGATGGCCCAGGTGCTTGGGCCCTGCACCCCATGGGAGACCAGAAGAAGCACCTGGCTCCTGCCTTCGGATCAGCGCGGTGTGCCTGCCACAGCGGCCATTGGAGGGTGAACCAATGGCAAAAGAAGACCTTTCTCTCTGTCTCTCTCTCTCACTGTCCACTGCCTGTCAAAAAAAAAAAAAAAAAAAGAAGAAGAAGGCAGTGTGTCCCCCCTTGGGGACTCTAAAGACCGGCATCGTCTTTCAGGAAGCACCTCCCCTTCCGGATGTGTACCAGAGAAGGAGCAGGACAAGTGCACCCAGGGGACAGGCCCAAGAGTATTTGCTGTGGCATAGTTTGCAACACTGAGAGTGTGAGGCCAAACCCGAGGTCCAGCCATCGAAGAATGGACCACACTACTGTACCTGCTGTAAGGCGCGGACGCCATCACTGGGTTCGTCTTCGTGGCACAGCTCAGAAACAAGGCAGAGAACTGAATATGGACACAAGCAAGGACAGCATCAGGTCCTCATTAACAGACCAGGGGCAGAAAGTACTACATACTGTTAGTACTACATACTGTTAGGAATGCAACATGTAAGAAAGGAATTAAATACTGCAATTATGGTTTTGCTTTATTTTTCTGTGATACTTGACTTTTGGTGTGGAAGCTGGCAGGATGTGAAACTGATGTTAGCTTTGTCTTTAACATTGTATGTCATTTTACAAAAGACTTATTCTATTTATTCAAATGTCAGAGTTACAGAGAGAGGGAGAGAGACAGACAGAGGTCTCCCATCTGCTGGTTCACTCCCCGAATGGCCGCAATGGCCAGCGCTGAGCGAGCTTCAGCCGGGTCTCCCACGTAGGAGCAGGGGCCTAACCACTGGAGCCATCTTCTTTTGCTGCCTTCCCAGGCCACAGCAGAGAGCTGGATCGGACGTGGAGCGGCCAGGACTGGAACTGGCACCCAGATGGGATGCCGGCTTTTCCTGCTACGCCACAGCGCAGGCCAATTTCCTGTCTTTAAATAGACTGTAGCCACAGAGCGTACACGGCTCAGCTGTTACTGCACAGGCCCCCAGGATGGGTTGTGTTTTCTTATTGTTGGTAGCTATCTCTACTTCTAAATTTTTAGAAAATAAAATTATTTTATGAAAGGAACTTCAGTCTGCAAACAGTGTCACATCGGGGTGCTGACAGCCTGACTTCTGTCTTACGTCAACGTGTGCTTGCCTTTTGTGCTTTTGATCTCTCCCAGGCATCCTTAATAAACCTTCAAAGTCGTGCAGGAGCCACTTAAACTACTCAGTCAGCGTCTGAGAAAAAAACTCAACTGGAGTCCCGGGGCCTTAAACTATGTTTAGCTTTGATAATATCTCGCGTTCCTCGGAATCCTTTCATCCCGGAATATTAAGCTCTTCAGACATATGAGCCCAGCGGTCCCCTCCGTCCCCCGTGAGGCAGGCCAGATACCAGCCGGCACGATTCCGAAGAAGCCAGATGACAATAAACTAGGGAAGGCAGGACCAAGTCCCCAGGCTCAAAACACCCGGGGCCTGCAGCCGCGTGGTGTGGGTCACTCTCCTGTGTTCACTCACGGCTCCGTGGCCGTCGCCCTCCTGTGCACACTCAGTGTCTCAGGCCATCGTCACAGGCTCAGCCGGCACAGCTCTTTCCCGTGCGCTAGCGTAGGCTTGTGTTAGGAGCACTCGCCCAGAACCTTTTCCACGTGTCAATGCCTGTCACAGCTGTGTCGTTAGTCTGCATCACACGACGGTCACTTCCCTGCCTCTGACCCTCCTCGTTCTTCCCGTGAATAAAACCACGCTCCCTTTGTAACGCAGGTGCCGCAGAGTCTGCTGTAGTTTTCGGTGGGCTCCCGGAGAGCGCTGTGGGATCTCTTGCCTGAACAACTATTTGTAGGGGACCTGGGAGTGGACGAGGCAAGGATGCGTCCTGCAGTGAACCCCAAGCATCGTCTTTGTTCTTCACCTTGTAGGCTTCACCTTGTAGGACGTGGCTGGAACAAGTCCCCACGGGGTGTCTGTGTGTGCGTTTCCGCAGAGTATTCCTGGTCTGCATTACCCAAGAATCCCAAAATTATTCAGGTCGTTCTCAACCTCCACTTCAAACTGAAAAATGCCCATGAACTTCACCTTAGGGAGAACAACAGGACCCCAAGAAATGGTTGAGGGAACAGGCGACAAAGGGGTTACTGCAGACAATCCCCAACTTTTGGCAGCTCGACTTATTTTTAAAATATATTTTATTTATTTATTTATTTGAGAAGTAGAGTTATAGACACAAAGAGGGAGAGACAGGGAGAGAGGTCTTCCATCTGCTGGTTCACTCCCCACATGGCCGCAACAGCTGGAGCTGGGCCGATCTGAAGCCAGGAGCCAGGAGCTTCTTCCGGGTCTCCCACGAGGGTGCAGGGGCCCAAGGACTTGAGCCATCTTCTACTGCTTTCCCAGGCCATAGCAGAGAGCTGGATCAGGCGAGGAGCAGTCAGGACTTGAACTGGCGCCCATGTGCGATGCCGGCACTGCAGACTGGGGCTTTTACCCGCTATGCCACAGCACCTGCCCCACCTGGCTTGCTTCAAATGTGCTGAGAACACTCCGGTGAGCCTACCATTGGGGAAAATCATATAATATGAGAACTGTTTCATAATAAAGTGTCGATCGTCTGATATAACTCGTTGGCCACTGCCACAACAGAGGACCCAGCAGTGCGATGGTGGCTTCCCCTGGTGGCCACGAGGCTGAAGGAGAGCTGTGTTCCCAGCCACTGCCCATGTCAGACAGGTCCAGACCGCATGTGGCAAAGCCTGGGAAAAGATCCAGATTAAAAATTCCAGAGACGGTTCCTACTGAACGTGTATCCACTTCACACCATCACAAAGCTGGAAACAAGTTGAGGTGCCAGTGCTGTGGCATAGTGGGCTGGACCTGTAGTTGGACCTCTCTCCCTCCCTCTCTCTCTCTCTGGAGCTCTGTCCTTCAAATAAAATAAAAATAAATCTTTAAAGCACGCCAGGCTAAGCTACAATGTTAGGTAGCTTAGACATATTAAATGTATTTTTCACTTATAATATTTTCAACCTGTGTTGGGTTTATCAGGACAAAAACCCCACCGCAGGTCATACAGCATCTGCTATTCTTGGTCTCCCTGTTTCAAGGTTTCTTCCTGTGGCCGAACGATCGTGGAAGCTCTCCCCGGCTGTGTTTCTCCCCACTTCTTAATTCCCATGCATCAGCCAGAAAATCGGTAACTCACGGCAGAGGTGGGACGGAGCTGTGACTTCCCGGCCACCAGGACGCCAGCTGTGAGGCCTGGGACTTGGTCAGTCCCAGTGACCTGAGGTTAGGGTCAGGGGCTTAGTGGGCCTTTTATAACTATTTGGTAAATCAGAAATGGTACTCCAAAATCCCCTGCAAACACGCTTCCGGTGACTCCTAACAGTCCCTTGAGGACAGTTGAGTGTGTGTGAATGTGAGGTGTCTTCAAGAGTTTGCTTTTCCCGTGACAGATTTCCACTCTAACAGGTGAGTTTTCAATGGTCTTGAAGCCAGGTTGCAGGTATTTAAATATACCCAGTGTGGGCAAATCCCCAAGCAAAGCCTAAATCAACCGTTCTGGCGCTGGGGTCATTTCCAGCCGGGCAGCCATCCTGGAGAACGGCGGGCAGCATTCGGATGGACAGCGTTGCTGGACAGCGAGGTGGGCCTCAGTGGAGCGAGCTCCGGGTCACCCTGTTCCCTCTGGGAGGCCCCTCATCCACGCCCCCGCAAGGCTGAAGCAGGCTCAGAGCACTAACAATCCAGACTCACTCCACGGGTGCTGTGCGTGCCGACAGCCCGACCCCAGGCAGCGAGCGCGTTGACGTCTCCAGCTCATTCTCGGCCCCCAACATGTTCTTTTTGCCTTGAGCCCTGTGCTGCTTGCATGTCATCGGACTGAGTGGAGTGAAGGTGGCACTCACCACCCTGTGCTTGGGATGCGGTGAGTGTGCTTTTCCGCCGTGCACCAGGGTTGCGTCCTGGCTCCAGCGAGCATGGTCAGGTGTTCTCCTAGACTGATCGGTCCCATGGCCCTAGGCCAGGCCTGCATGTCCAGACACGGATTCACCTCTGCTGCCCCTGCTCAGCACACTCCCCCCAGCAGTAGGCAGAGGTCTCCTTGTGCAGACAGAGATGGGTGACGGAGAGACCGTCTGAAAACAGCTAGGCCAAGGAGTGTGGTCTTTCTCACACCAGCAGAGTAAACAGATGGGCCTGTCAGGCTGGTGGCCCAGAGAGTTGGTCACAGACACTGGCCATGAAGAGGTGGCCTTCAAACCTGACTCTCAGCCGAGGTTTTCCAGGGCCAAAGCCACGGGCAGCCGCTCTCTCCAAGGTGTGCACCTGCCAACCTGCAGGCAGCATCTGCCCTTAAATACCAGCCAGCTCCAGGGAGGGGAGCTGAGGGTTCCTGACACTGTCTACAGTACAACCAGTGCTCAGTGAGTGTGTGTGTGTGTGTGTGTGTGTGTGTGTTCTGACACAGTCTATGGTACAACCTGTGCTCAGTGAGCGTGTGAGTGGGTGTGTGTCTTAACACAGTCTACAGTACAACCAGTGCTCAGTGAGTATGTGTGTGTGTCCTGACACAGTCTACAGTACAACCAGTGCTCAGTGAGCGTGTGTGTGTGTGTGTGTGTGTGCTGATGCAGTCTATAGTACAACCAGTGCTCGGTGAGCATGCACACATGTGTGTGTGTGTGCACACACAGTGTACCTTGTGTGTGAGAACAGAGCTGAGTGTCAGGGGTGGTGAGAAGTAGAGGGAGGAGGAGGCCAGGCGCCCTGGACACTCTGCTGGTTTGTGAGCCCCCAGCCATTGCATCAGTGGGCCCATTGTCACCACACCACACAGTGTTGATCTGGAATTGGCTAATGGTGACTGATCAGCACAAAGACAAGTGACATTCTCAGAGCACAGCGCATATACCTGAGATGCGCCCACAGAATCCATGAATCAAAGGTCCTGCAAGGACTCCCGGGGTCGTTATGTAAAACCACAGGGTCTGGATTCGAAGTCACCTAGGGACGAGATGACTCTAAGGCTTTGTGCAGCGCATTCTCTAAACGCTTCTCCATTTAGCAGTCACACTAATCCTGTGAGAACTGCACCACGCCGTCGGTGTAGGCAGGGTTTGCCCAGGGGACAACACCAAGGCTTGGTTTGTTTCTTGTTCACATTCGCCTCACTGCTGTTTGAACCTGTGGGTTCCCAGTTATCACCAGATTTGGGGCATTCTTCAAATAGTTCTCTCTCGGGCCACCCTCCCGTCCTCCCACGATGCCAGTCCCGTCTTGGTGGAGATCTCTGGGCCTGGCTGGGGCCCTCTATGAGCTGTGTGAGCACCGGGCACTGACTCTCCAATTCTGCAGGGTGGCTCCTTGCTAAGTCTCAGGGAGCTTCCCCACCTGCACGCACTGTGCTCCTTCCGCTGGAGGCCCTCCCCGGCGGCCTCCCTGGAACTTGACCTCTGCCCTGTTCCAACAGTGGAGGCGCCGTCCTGTGCATGACAGCCCTCTGTAGCACCTGCAACCATCTGACTCAGCGAGCTCCGCCAGGGACTGGAGTCTTTCAGTTCACTACTGTATCCCCAATACTGGGGCAGTGCCCAGCACACAACAGACACTCACTAAACACGTATGGAATGAGCGCATACATGACTGATACTTGCATGAGCCGTTAGGTGTATACAGGACTGGATGAATAACTAAAAGGATAAATTAATAATTAGACCATTCCAGGGGAACCTATATGGACTCCCTCTTACATCAACGAAAATTGACAGTATTTCAATAAACTAATAATCTTGCTACAATTTTATAAGATTAATGGTCTTGTCTTGATCTTTGTTTATACACAGAATGCCAGAGATTAAGAATCCTCAGAAAGTTGGTTGAAAAGCATATATTATGTTAACACTGTTCATGAATTCAAAAACATTTGCATCAAAACAAATTTACTTTTTAGCTTGATTTCCCACAAGTGATATGAAAAACCTGATGTGGCTTAGCTGACTTCTGGGACCAAGTGGAGGATATTTAAGGCCCAATGACTCAGAGGTGACTTTTTTACTAGGATTTGTACAAATCAAAAAAATCTGGAGAATTCAGGTTGTTCCAACTGAAGCAGCATTGATGTCGGGAGTTCGTGAGCAAACACAGACCAAACAAGACGAAAACAGCTCGGGGTAGACCGGGAAGTAAGAGTGAAACTGACGGAAAGGGGTGTATGGAGAGGAGCTCAGCGGTGCGGCTGGAAGACGGGGGGACTGCAGGCGTTGGAGGAGGGCCCGTGGCAGCCCGGGCCCAGACCAGCTCTGCTGCATGGAGAATCTTCTTCCCATGCCCTTCATTGTGGCAACAGGATGCTGTCTGCCTGGAACACCCAACACAGCCTCTTCTCACACCATCTCTGGCCATGACACCCTAGGTTGAAAACAAAAACAAAAACCTATGACTAGGGCTGGTGTTGTAGCAGAGTGGGTGGAGCCCCTGCCTGCCACGCTGGCCTCCTGTGTGGGCACCAGTTTGCATCCCAGCAACTCCACTTCTGATGCAGCTTCCTGCTTAAGCCTGGGAAGAGCAGCAGAAGACGGCCACGTGCGTGGGCCCCTGCCACTCACGCGGGAGACCTGGAAGAAGCTCCAGACTCCTGGCTTCAGCCCTGTCCACCCCTCACAGGTGAGACATCAGAGGAGTGAAACAGCGGAAGGAAGATCTCTCTCGTCTCTCCCTGTCTCTATGTAACTCTGACTTTTACATAAATAAATCTTTAAAAAGCAAAGCTATGACTAACGCACAGCAGGACCAATGTGTTTCTGTAGCTGCAAGGTGGCTACTTGGAGGAGGAGTGCCCCAAGACAACTTTCAGACGTGGAAGTCAAGGTCACAGAGGAGCTCGCTCTCGCACCTGTGCACCGTGGAGCAGAATGCCTGCCCCTCCCGAGGCCTGTGGAGGAGCCCAGCAGAGCCTGCAAGCTCACAGCATCACACACTCGGCAAACCAGCAATCATCGTTTTCTAAGTAAGATTCAGAAATGCTGCCAGCTCTGTAACGGGCCTTAAGACATGGATGTTTTCAACCAAAGAAGAAGCATGTGTTTTTCAGCTGTGCTTGCAAAGAAGGAGCGTGTGAGAGCTGACCCACTGTCCACACTGTGGCAGGAGAACACCTGCAAGGTGAGCCAGCTTCGCGTGTGTTCTTTGCGAGGGACGCTCACCTGTGGTCTGAACAATTTTCTGTTCTTTTAGAATGGAGGTCAGAATGGTCCTTGATTGAACCTGAGCTGATGTGAAATCAAACTGAAATGCAGAAACCGACTGTTCAGCACTGAGGAGCTTGGTGAGCCCAGCCTCTTTCTTTCTTTTTTTTTTTTCTGACAGGCAGAGTGGACAGTGAGAGAGAGAGACAGAGAGAAAGGTCTTGCTTTTGCCGTTGGTTCACCCTCCAATGGCCGCCGCGACCAGCGCACTGTGGCCAGCGCACCGCGCTGATCCGATGGCAGGAGCCAGGTTCTTCTCCTGGTCTCCCATGGGGTGCAGGGCCCAAGGACTTGGGCCATCCTCCACTGCACTCCCTGGCCACAGCAGAGAGCTGGCCTGGAAGAGGGGCAACCGGGACAGAACCGGAGCCCCAACCAGGACTAGAACCTGGTGTGCCAGCGCCGCAAGGCGGAGGATTAGCCTAGTGAGCCGCGGCGCCAGCAGAGCCCGGCCTCTTTCACAGAACCACGCATCGCCAGCCTTGGTAGCAAATAGAACACCTGAATGCCTCGAGGCATTATTCTCTGTTCTGCACAACCGTAGAGGTCCCACAGACCTCGGGGGTCTCCAGAGTGGGCGTACAGGCTAAGGTCTCATTGGCCAGTGCGCCACCCCCGGCCCTTAGGTGTGTCTCAGAGCAGGAACGGCCCCCGTGTGTCTTCCTGCCCCAGCTTGTCGTGTTTTTAGGTGGAAGATGTTTCAGCTGTTGCCCTGTGGACCAGCAACGGCCTGGCTTCTCTGAGCCTGAGACCCCTGCCCAGGAGGCGCAGTCCAGAGTACCACCAGGGGCGTCGCTGGTTCCTCATCCTCATCCCCACGGGGAGCAGGACCGAGCTGGTAGCATCTGGGGCACGGACTCTCGTGTGCTATCCCCCTTCTTCCTTGAGAAAGGCACGTTCCAGGACAATCCTGACACATCGAACGGACATCAAGAATTTACGCTGTTTATCATCCCCAACGATTTACAGTGATCTGTAGAGTTGGCCAGGGACCCCATTGTTTTAATCAGGAAACAATGACAATTATACATTGATTGATGTTAAAATAATTGAAATCGAATTAAGGTTATAATTACTCCATTTGCTTGAATTAAGGTGTGAACAGTGGAGTAAGGAAGAGTTGCCAAACCTGCTAATGAGATTTGACAATTTACATAATTAAGTGTAATGGAATTCACAACGTGACAGCGACTTGTTCACACTGGGTGAGGGCGAGGTGTGAGCGTGTGTGTGTACCTCCGCCCGCCCCCAGTGATGTTTTACAAGCTCAGTCGCGGAAAGCCGAGAGCATCTGCCTTCCGAAACGGTGCCGGTCCTGGGTCCTGGCCTTCGCCTCTCCCTAAGGGAAACACGAGTGTACACACAGGCGGACGGGGGCACAGTAGGATCTGTGTGTGGTGTCAAGGTCATTACGGCGTCAGCAGCACTGGAGAGAGGCGAGGTTGCTACCCTCACGCTGGCCTTGTCTGGGACTGTCCTGCTGCCCGGCCAGGGAGGGCGGAGCACTCACAGCCTTTCTGTCCGAGCCTGGAACCCACCTGGCAGGCTGGCTCGGAGCAGCTGTGTGAGCAGCAAAATCCTTGAGTGGGGGCTCTTCAAAAGGCTCACGGAAAAGCACATTATAAAAAAAAGCATTGGCTGGCGCCGCGGCTCACTAGGCTAATCCTCTGCCTGCGGCGCCGGCTCCCCGGGTTCTAGTCCTGGTTGGGGCGCGCCGGATTCTGTCCCGGTTGCCCCTCTTCCAGTCCAGCTCTCTGCTGTGGCCCAGGAAGGCAGTGGAGGATGGCCCAAGTGCTTGGGCCCTGTACCCCATGGGAGACCAGGAGAAGCACCTGGCTCCTGGCTTCGGATCAGCACAGCGCGCCAGCCATAGCGGCAGTTTGTGGGGTGAACCAATGGAGGGAAGACCTTTCTCTCTCTCTCTCACTGTCTAACTCTGCCTGTCCCAAAAAAGTAAAAAAAATTTAAAAAGCATGGATTTTTAAAAATTTTTGCATTACAATAGACTTACCATTTAATCCCATTTTCCAAAGTAACCTCATACCTCCGTAAACTAAGGAAGCTCACTACTTGAAGCTGTCCCCACCACACGCGAGTTCTTCCTGGCCAGAAGACGGAAGGGCTGTGCAGGGGGACGTCCCCATCGTCCAGAAAGTTGAGGCTTTTGGAAGCTGCCTTTGAGGTCAGTTCCCACAGCCCCTCGTTGTTTTTCCAACAGCGAGAGCTGCATCTGCAGGTAACAGAGCCACCGATTTCAGCCTCGGTCTCAGGAGCCATCAAACGGACACACGCTCGGCACACAAACTGCGCGTGCGCAGCTGTGGCCTTGGCCCCTTGGGAACCTCCTGTGACCTAGGGGTGTCGCTGCAGGTGCAAGCAGAGAAAGGGCCGTGCTCCCAGGAGTGGCTGCTGCGAATCTCGGGCTCTGCCCGACACGTGGGTCCCCCTCCTCCAGCCAGCTTGCTTCCAGGAGGCGGGTGGGAACGGAAAAGAGATTTTATCAGGTAGATGAATTGTGCTTCTGGGTCTCTGGCCTATTCTACCCAGAAGAATCACTGCTATTACATTTCTATCGCAGCCGTAATCAATTGCCACAGATGCAGCAGCTTAAAACCAAACAAATTTATCACCTTGCAGTCCGGTGGGTCGGAGCCTGATAGGGATCCTGCCGGGCTAAACCCACGGGCTGGCAGCTGCCTTGGGTCCTCTCTGCACGCACGGGGCTCAGCCCTGCTCTCTCGTCTTCTCCAGCATCTAGGGCTTGCTTCTCTGGGTGTCAGCGTGATTCGGTTGTGAGGTTGTGAGGGGAGTCGTGCCCAGCAGCCCCAGGCTGTCTCCCTCGTGGTCCCAGCCTCTGCTTCCAGGGCAGACCGTGGCGGGTGGATCCCCTGCAGGCCACAGCTCGCCAGCGTCCGCGTCTGAGGCCTTGGGAGGGCAGAGTGCATGGCCTTGTCATCCAGAGTGAACGCCCTCGCAGCCATCGTGAAGTTCCTTTCACCGGGAGGTGACACAGCCGCGGGGTCCACACACGGGTGTGTGTCCCACCCCTCCCGGGATGCAGCACTGTCCCTACGGCTTTGATGGCCTCATGAAGGCTGAAGGCTGGTATTTACCTCGCATGCCCACATCAAGTCATTCTATGCTAATTAAAATATTCTTATGTAGGCCGGCGCCGCGGCTCACTAGGCTAATCCTCCGCCTAGCGGCGCCGGCACACCTAGCGGCGCCGGCACACCGGGTTCTAGTCCCGGTCGGGGCACCGGATTCTGTCCCGGCTTCCCCTCTTCCAGGCCAGCTCTCTGCTGTGGCCCGGGAGTGCAGTGGAGGATGGCCCAGGTGCTTGGGCCCTGCGCCCCATGGGAGACCAGGAAAAGCACCTGGCTCCTGGCTCCTGGCTCCTGCCATCAGATCAGCGCGGTGCGCCGGCCGCAGCGCGCCGGCCGCGGCGGCCATTGGAGGGTGAACCAACGGCAAAAGGAAGACCTTTCGCTCTGTCTCTCTCTCTCACTGTCCACTCTGCCTGTCAAAAAAAAAAAAAAATATTCTTATGTACTCAACATCTTTTCCTAGGACTCCGCCCAGCAGGTCTATGGGGATTTGGTGCGCATAATTCCAATCTGTGACCTCACCCACCCTTCTTCCTGGTGGAGCCCGGCCTCCACCCTTAGCCGCGGGTTGCAAGGTCTGCTCGTGGCGTAGGCCTGACGCCTGGGCCTTGCTTGGAAACGTCCCGGGCCCTGCTAACCTCTGGCTCCCAGTGCCTTGCGCTCACGGATGCTGACGTTGTGTTGTTCCCCGTCACAGCGCTCGCTCTTTGTCTGCCTTCCACACTGGAGGCTGTGAGGTCGGGGAGCAAACCTCTCTTGTCACTGGGCACCCACACTGGTGCGCTCTGCCGAGAGACACAGGGGCTTAATAAGCTTTGCCACCCAGAGACACAGGAGTGAGTGAACGGACGGTGCCAGCGCACGTGGGTGGCTCGGTGACTACAGCACAGCTTCTAGAACTGAGAGGATCTCCAGCCAGAGAATTTCTGGCCTCAGCTCAATGCGTTGATTGCATTGCCATGTCCATCACCTCCTTCGCAAAACTCCACTGACCTAACCAGGACAGGCGTCACCCTCATTTCATTTCAACCACATTGTAAATGTATTCATTTTTATTTACTCGAAAGGCAGAGGCACTGCAAGAGACAGAGATGGAGAGACATCTCCTACTTGCTGGCTCACTCCGCAAAGGCCCGTGGGATCCAGGGCTGGGCAAGGCAGAAGCCTGAAGCCAGGAGCTCCATCCAGGTCTCCCACAAAGTGGCAGGGACCTAAGTGATGCGCCGTCAGGCTGCCTCCCAGGGTGCACACTAGCAGGAAGCGGGGTGGGGGCAGAGCTGGGGCTTGTAGCCAGGCCCTCTGATGGGGGACACGGGTGTCTCACGTGGCAGCTTACCCCCGTGTCAGATGTCCACCTCTCTTGCTTATTTTAAGGAGACTCAAACATGGATTAGTTTAAAAGGAGCAAGAGAATCCTGGACTCCTAATTTCCAGTCGAGTGCATTTGGTCTATGTTAAGCCTCGTACAAGACCAGCAGGTGGGCCAGTGCACGGCACCCATGTGTGAACGCTGTGGTGTCGATGCAGCCCACTGCCCAGTTTTGCATGTGAACGCTGGGCGTTGGGCCTTCCCGAGCAAACTGGACCCAGGCCCGAGTGGTGGCACTGGTGAGCAGGGACAGGGCCTTTAGTACAATGTGGGACATAGCACTACAAGTTCAGGGTCAGAGGAAGACCTGGGCCTGGGTACTGGAGGAATGCAGACAGCTCAGAGCCCAAAGTGGCAGTTTCTCCTGTTAAGGCTCGGTCCCCATGTCCCCCAGAGCTGCTGGAGGTGGGGAGCTGAGGCACCGGCCTCAAACCTGAGGCCAGGACAAGGAGGCGCTGGCAAGCTGTGCACACAGCCCCTGCGCAGGCCTGGGGGGCCCCTTCCGTCCTCTGAACCCTCACAGTGAGCTGTGGCTTGCAGCGTCGTGCCTCGTCACACTGGTGCTGCCCTGGCTCTGCTTTCTGCAGGTAAACTAGATTCAGCACAGCAGCTGCCACGCAAGTTAAAACGCCATTTGGGATGCTGCGTCCCGTGTCAAAGGGTGTGGTTTTGAGTCCTGGCTCTGCCATGGAGTCCAGCTCCTGCCAGTGCGCACACCAGGAAGCAGCAGGTGATGCTGCAAACGGTTGGATCTCCCCCACTTATCCACGTGGAAGACCAGACAGAGTGCCCGCGTCCTGGCTTCAGCCTGGTTCAGCTCTGATTGTCGGGGATACCTGGGGGAGTGAATCTGCAGCAGGGGCAGTAGGGAAATTCTTTCTCTCTCTCTCTCTCTCTCTGTCTCTCTCTCTCCCTTTCGGAGAGCTTGGCTCAGCGTCCCCAGCCGTCAGCGCCTGCGCCCTGCAGCGTAGGACTGCACTGCCGCTCACAGAGGACCAACGCAGGCTCGAAGCTCTGCAGGGTGTGCGCCCGGAGCTCAGCGCGCATCTGTTTTCTTGTTATTATTTCAGTATCTGTGAGATCAACCGGCTGCTGGGGGCGATTAACCAGGATAAAGTGTTTCCATAGAAACCTCCCGGTGAAACCTCCCGGGCAGATCCTCACGCGGATCCTGTTCATAAATAACAATTAAGGCTCTGTTTCATTTCCTTTAAAGATGGAAGAGGAGAAGACGGAAGAGGAGGCGGAAGAAGAGGCGGAATGGAGGAGGAGGAGGAAGAGGAGGAGGAGCGGGAGGAGGAGGAGAAGTGAGACGGGGAGGAGGAGGTGGAATGAGCGAGGAAGGCGGGGAGGGGCAGGAGGAGGTGGAGGAGGAGGAGGAGGAGTGAGAGGAGCAGGCACACCAGGAATGCGCATACCGTGAATGTATCCTTGGCGACGGAGCGGAAGTCGCTTATTTCAAGTTTCTCTCCGCAGACGCGTCCTCCAAGAGGCATGGCCGCACTGCCTGTGTCTACGAGCTTTTCTGAAGTAGACCCTGTCTTCTGTGGCTCAGTCAGACGCACACACGGGACACAGGCTGCTGTGTGCCGAGCTGCCTCCCGGGCGGGGCTGCGAGCCCGGGTGCCGGCTCGTGTGGCCGTGGGAATGCCCCGCGGGATGACGGCTGCCCGACAGCCGGAGCCCGTTCACCTACACTCTGAAAACAGCAGCTCGCGTCTGCCGGGAGCTCTGCTGAGCCGACAGAGTACACCTGGCCTAAGTGCCGTCCCCTTGTACCGCTGGGCACCGAGAGCCCCTGTGAGGACGAGACACATAAACACGCAGTGCTGTCAGGTGCGCTTCGAGGGAAGCCACACTGAACGGACGAGATTCCTGCTGTGAGACCCAGAAACTCCTGCATTCATCCTGGTGGGCAACAGGGAAATGATTGGCGCTTTTATCCTGGGAGAATGCTATGGCTCCATTGGGAAGACACCATTTTTTTAAAAAGATTTATTTAATTTGAAAGGCAGAGTTACCCAGAGAGAAGGAGAGGCAGAGAGAGAGAGGTCTTCCATCCACTGGTTCACTCCCCAATTGGCTGCAACAGCTGGAGCTGGGCCAATCTGAAACCAGGAGCCAGGAACCAGCAGTTTCTTCCTGGTCTCCCACGTGGGGGCAGGGCCCCAGGAACTTGGGCCATCCTCCACTGCTTTCCCAGGCCACAGCAGAGAGCTGGATCAGAGGTGGAACAGCCAGGACTCGACCGGGCACCCAAATGGGACGCCGGCACCGCAGCCCCAGCCCCAGGGGACGACACTGGTTTGTCCATTGTATCTGGCTTTTACTAATCTCTAGTTTTCAGTATGCAAACATGCATCCGGTTCACCCTATCTGTGGTTTCTAATTGCACTGTTTAAGTTAAATTTCAAATATTTCACTTGGCCTGTAATAGCCACCATGCTATGAAGCGGTGCTTAGATACACGTATGTATTATGCAGTGGCCAAGCAGGGCGAGGGACGTATCTGTCACCTCAAACATGCATGCATTCTTCGTGGCGAGACCACCGAAATCCTCCCCCCGCCCCCCGCCGGCTAGCTTTGAGCACACTCTTAGCTTGCACTGCTCACCCGGTTCATCTGCTGTATAGCAGAGTCTCACGACTCGTTCCTCCTGCAGAACTGGGACCCCCGACCCACATGTCCAGTCGCATTCTGCAAACGGGATTTTTCTGAAGTTTTTCTTAGCAGGGCTACTGCAGATGTGTCCCAGGCTTCCAAGACCGCTACTTTGCACGGAGAGGCTCTCCCAGGAGTGCTGCTCCCTCCAGTGCCCGCTCAGCTCTGGCTCCTCTTTCACACCACAGGCTGCCCTTCTCCACATCTGTAATCAGAATCTTGTTTCCACCGGAGCCCGTCCCGATGCTACAAAGCAAAGTCGGGCAGACTTTATTTAAAGGACGTTGGAGCTCACAGACCTCTGGGAGAGATGAAGGCTGCGGTGTGAGGCTGGGGATTGCGAGGGCCACAGCAGAGGAGGGACCCCTGCTCCACACTCAGCCCCACGGGCCGGCACGGCCTCTGCACAGCACGTGGCGCCCACACTGGACTCTGAGGCTGCTCCAGCACTGCAGACCGGAGCCTCCTGTGGCCAGGAAGGGTTCGACAAGATCCTCTGGCTTCAACATAACATGAGCTATTTGGATAGGTGTGTCCATGCCCGGAACCGAAGGATGCTGGGAAGCTGAGCTCAGGGAGAACTAGACAAACATAAAGAGGTGAGTCACATGCCAGGCAGCCCCAAACAGACTGCCCCCCCCCGTTATTTACCTGGAAAAACCCTCACGTTACAGATGGGGCTCCGCTGTGACTCAGCAGGAACTACCGCTGTCCAACACGCATTGGGTGCACCTGAGCCGCGGCACAGCCTGGCTCAGCCCTGCAAGGCACTGCAGGACATCGGGGTTTCCCCTCATGCTTATGACCGTGGGGTGGGCTGGGAGCTGGGCCCCCTGCCACTGTCCAGTGCCTTGGGGGGTGGGGTGGGGTGGGATGGGACCGCGTCCTCTGGGAAAACCATCCAAAGTCAAAACTCAAAGCGAGATTTCTACCGAATGCGAATGCTCGTCGCCCTCACCACCATCATAGTCAAGAAACTGAGTCAAACCCCCGTGCACCGGGGGTCGTCTCTGCTGTTGTTCCGGGAGGTCTGGGGCCAGGAAGCTGTGAGTGCCGGGACTCAGCAAGCAGTGCAGGGTGGATTCGTGGACAAGCAAGTTGTCGGGCTGGGCAAGCACTCAGATGCACGCTCGTGGTCATCACCCTCGTGACCTCTTTATTTGCTGTAACTCCAGAGCCCTGGTGCCACGGCTTCCGGATATTTCTAATTTACCCCCGTGGTGCGCACGGCCTTCTGTCAGGTTCCCAGTGTGCATCTCCTGATCTAGGAACTTGGGGAGGCTTTCTCAGTGACAGCGAAATGTTCGTGTGTGGGGTGATTTTGCCCCCAGCAGGACCCGCTGTATGTAGTCACCTGGAGTCGGCACAGCCACCCCGCTGGGTCCCACGTGCCGAGGCAGTGTTAGAGCCGTGTCAGCAGCAGCACGCCCTGCCAGCTGCAGGAAGCGGCTTTTATTCTGGAACTGCTAACTGGAGCAGTATTAATTGCTTGGACAAAAAAAAAAAATAACCATTTGGCAGGACACCAAATCTATGTTGATTTTGTATCACAAGTCCAGCCTGCAGGCAGGGAAACAGGCTAACTCACCCGCTTCGTCTGTGAGCTTCCCTGATTCTGTGATAATTAATAGACGGTTGGACAGTTTGATAAACTCACAGATTTATTTCCCTTGAAATTAAGTGAGGAATTTGGGAGGGCACTTGGCGCGGTAGTCACGATGCCGCCTGGGAAGCCTGGACCCCACATCAGAGTTCCTAGGTTCAAGTCCAGGCTCCTCTTCCTAATCTAGCTTCTAGCTACTATGCGCCCTTGGGAGCAGGCAGCGGGTGACGCCTCGAGTCTCTGGGTCCCTGCCACCCTCACAGGAGACTCAGATTAAGTTATGGGCTCCTTGCGTCAGACTGGCCCAGCTGCGGCTGTGGTGCACATTTGGAGAGTGAACTAGCAGATGAAATGTGTGTGTGTGTGTGTGTGTGTGCGCGTGTACATTTCAAGTAAAGAGATGCAAATATAAATAAAATAAAATTATACAAGGAACTCTTGCCTTTCTGGAAAAGAAGAAAACACCACAGTATGGGAAGCTGATCTCTAAAAGTACCCAGATCCCTACAGATACCAGCATACGCCCGACCCACACGCTCACGTACTTGCCTCTGTATTTATGAACATCGTTGACCAATGGTGGCTTGAACTATGGCCTCTACCTGCAGCTCTGGGCTGTTTCAAGTGGAGGCCTCCCCGTAGGCTCACTTTGCATTACCCACAGTGCTTAGATCTGTGTGTGTATCTATCTATCTATCTATCCATACATCGACCCAAGTGTCCATCCGGGTGCAATGAAAAATAATGCTTGGATGAATTCACAAGGAACATTCAGACTGTGTCTGCTCTCCACAGTCATGGGAAGCATTCTGCAGTTGCTTACCCTCTAACATTCAGAGATCATAGAGTCCCAGTCAGAAAGGCCTCCATGATGTCCCAGCGCCACATGCCCTCTTGGTCCCCAAGGTGAAGACCAGAGGCTCAGAGAGCAGGACCAACCCGACCAGATCCACGAGGCTTTTCAGCCACCTGCTGGGCTTGGAGTGCATGTGGCTTCACCATCTCACCAGCGTTTACTTCCCAGAGGACGCTGAAGTAGACTGAACACCACTTGTCTGTCGCAAGGGCAGGGTTCTCTGTGTGATCGGGCCTTGCGTGGCGAGCACCTGCTAGGGTTAGCTCAGGCAGGGTGCCGGGTGCTCCCAGGGAGTCAGTCCCCTCAGGGAAGTGATGCTAACGGGCAGAGAGGGCCCCGCTGCACACCTTCTCTGGACCCCTTGCACCCTTGCCTCTGCTCACGAAGGTAAGAGCTTGGCTTCCTTCTGCTCGCCTTGGCTGGGAAGAGCCTTCTTTCTCACGACTGAAAATGGTTTCTTCTTCTATAATGAGGCCCCAGCTCATCATTATTTTAGTCTTGTTTCTGTTTCCATTTTATACTATTCAAAGATGATCAGTAATATCGTCTCATTAATTCATCGCTGGCAGGAACAAATGCTTGGAGATGTGTAATTAGGAGGACGTTTGGCACAAATCTTTGGCAGAATCTGGGGAATTTTGTCTGTAATTCAAAGTAGCTGTGCCAGTGAAAGTGCATCACAAAGCGAGCCACCGAATTATCTCTAAGTGCGTTTATTATGTGGGCAGCTCCCCTCTGCAGGCCGTTCAGATGGTGTTAGATGGGAGGCAGGGAAAGCTATGGCCAGATGGCTATCTGAGCACCTCCCACGTGTCCTGGAAAGTACTACCATGCCAGACAGAGGGGAGAGGTTCCTAACTGCCCCACAGCGCCTCACGTGGCCAAGGCTTCCCAGGAGGGAGGAGATGGCTCAGTGAAAGCTCTCCGGAGTGCGAATGCTATCACCACTTCCTGTCTGGGATGACGGCTAGCAGGAGAGTTTGGGGCAACACTGGGAACAGGCTCCAGGGAGCTCTGTGAACTGCACTTATGAAGACGCGGAAGTTCACTCTGATAAACTGACAGCTTCAGAAATGAGTTCACTCAGCCTGCAGGAACAATCCCCACATCAGCTCCTAAAACTAAACCCACCGCGTTCCTCACTGTGTGTGTCGTCAAGCATACAACTAGCAACAGCAGCTGAGCGTTTATCAGAGCCGAGCTAATGTCGGAGCAGCCCAGTTAGCACCTGAAAATGCCAATCACAAGTGAATGTAACGAAACACCTGGAGTTCATAAGAATAAAAGCTGTCTGAGCGTCACATTAAATGATGTCAAATTTTCATCATGATGAAAACTCGGCATATTTTCTTTTTTTCTGCTTCACACGTGCTCTGTAAAACCATCGCTAAATAACTTTGAAAACTGCTGCAGGAATGCTGAACACAAAGCTGATGTGGGCCTTTGAGATCCACACTGATTATTGAACTACGCGCGGGACCCAGACGCACTGAAGAAATTATGCAAACGCTCTGTCTCTCCCTCTCGCTGTCACTCTGCCTTTCAAAGAAACAATGACTCCTTCAAGGGCGGATGCCAGCGTTGTGCTGCAGGGTGTTAAGCCACTACGTACAGTGCCAGTGTCTTGTACTGGAGCCTCTGAGCCCGGCTTCGCTGCGTCCTATTCAGCTCCCTGCTGATGGGCCCGAGAAGGCAGCAGAAGACGGCGTCAGTGATTGGCCACCCACGTGGGAGGTCCGGATGGAGTTCCTTGCTCCTGGCCTCCACCCTGCTCAGATCTGGCTGTTGCGGCCATCTGGAGGGTGAACCTGCCAGTTAGAGGATGTCTCTGTCTGTCTGTCTGTCTCTCTCTGTCTCTGTCACTCTGCCTTTCAAGTAAATACATAAATCTTTTCTCACACAGAAGTCCCGAGTCACTTCTCACATCCTGCCTCGGAGCTCCGTGTTCATGTTAAGGGAGCAGCACTGGATGCCAAGATCCCCATGTCTCCCAGGCACTGTTTTCACACACTGCACCCTTCTGCGCCCAACATGGAGCTGTTTTATTTCAACTCCATTGACAACTTTTCCACGTCGCCACAGTGTGAGTGTTGTTGCCAGGAGGAATCTAATGGAGCTCTCTTGGACTCTCCATCACCTGGGCACTAAGTACTCGTGAAAGGACTCTCCATCACTGGGGCGCTAAGTACTTGTGAAATGACGCTCCATTACTGGGGCGCTAAGTACTCGTGAAAGGACTCCCCATTACTGAGGCACTAAGTACTCGTGAAAGGACTCTCCATTACTGGGGTGCTAAGTACTCGTGAAAGGACTCTCCATTGCTGGGGTGCTAAGTACTTGTGAAAGGACGCCTCATTACTGGGGTGCTAAGTACTTGTGAAAGTACCCTCCATTACTGGGGTGCTAAGTACTCATGAAAGGACTCCCCATTACTGAAGCACTAAGTACTCGTGAAAGGACTCTCCATTACTGGGGCGCTAAGTACTCGTGAAAGGACTCTCCATCGCTGGGGTGCTAAGTACTCGTGAAAGTACTCTCCATCACCAGGGCGCTAAGTACTCGTGAAAGACTCTCTATTACCGGGGCGCTAAGTACTCGTGAAAGGACTCTCCATTGCTGTGGTGCTAAGTACTTGTGAAAGGACTCTCCATTACCAGGGCGCTAAGTACTCGTGAAGTTTAATGAGGCTTTCAGTAGAAACAGGAGAAGCCAGAAATACCGGACACGGTGCTGCCTTGTAGAGGCACCAAGCACAGCCAGGGCTGAGCCGGGGAGACGTGAGGCAGCTATAGCACGGCCTGGGCACCCGCGGAGCCCCAGGGCACAGATGGGCTCTGCAGACACTGTAGGTTTGCCTCCATCCCTGCGGCACGACACCCCACCAGTGTCTTGTCGTCTCCTGCCCTGTTTTATTTCGCTGTGATTTTTCTATTTTTCGTATGACTTACTTGAAAGACAGGCAGAGTGACAGACGGAGCTCCCAGCGGCTGGCTTCAGCCTGGCCTAGCCCCAGATGTTGTGGACATTCGGGGAGTGAACTAGCCAAGCAAAGAGCTTGTTCTACCTGTATCTGTGTATGTCTCTCTGCTTTTCAAATCAATAAAATATTTTTTTCAAAAAATAAGAAGACCTGGGACCAGCACTGTGGCGCAGCAGGTTAAAGCCCCAGCATGCAGCATCAGCATCCCCTATGGGCACTGGTTCGAGTCCCGGCTGCTCCACTTCCAATCCAGCTCCCTGCTAATGCACCTGGGAAAGCAGCAGAAGACGGCCCAAGTGCTTGTGCCCCTGCACCCACAAGGGAGACCCAGAAGAAACTCCTGGCTCCAGGCTTCAGATTGGCTCAGCTCCAGCTGTTGTGGCCATTTGAGGAGTGAACTAACAGATGGAAGACCTCTCTCTCTCTGTCTCTGTCTCTGTCTCTCTCTCTCTCTCTCTCTCTGTCTCTCTCTCTATCTCTATCTCTATCTCTCTCTGTAACCCAGTCTTTCAAATGAATAAAATAAATCTTTAAAACGTGAAAAAGACCTTTCTCTTCTCTATTTTGGAGAGTGGTTGAAATTTCGTGCCAGTTTATATATCGCTGTGAATTCCTCTGGCTTCTAATGCTACCTTTTAACTCATCAGTTGAGGCGTTAAAACAATCATTTCACTGGGCTACTTCCCACTTAAAATCGGTTGCTGAAATATTCTGCTCTCTGCCTCCAGGATTCTGTCATTCTGAGGGCTTCCCAGGCTGGCTCTGCAGGGACAAAACAGGAGCAATTGAGTAAAGATATTCATCGCTTCCACAGCTATTGACACTGCCAGTGTTTCCTGGACCTATCTGCCATCCCTCTTCTCCACCATAATCAGAAATAATGACTTTTCAATTCACAACTCAGGGATGCAGGTTCCAAAGGCTTTCTGAGCACACCCCAAATCTTGGATTTCTGGCCTGCGTGGCTGGCCGGGTTTTTAAAAATCTGTTATTATGGCTTGCATGGGAAGTTTCAGAGTTTGTCAACATTTGTATTTGTTTTTGACATTTGGAGAAACGAAATGACAAGTCCCATTGCGGCTGCGTCCTTCCCAAGACAGAGTGTCCACAGCGTTTTCTACGTACCCCTCACACGTCTCGATGACGACGTGCTGGTCTCTCGTGGATGGAGGGGTTTGTGGCTAGGAAGGCAAACCACAGCACCGAGGCAATGAGGGCCACCTCCTCCTACCCTTTACATGCTAGCTGACTCAGTCAGTCGGCACCCTGAATTTGCTCCCAGCGCTACCGCAGACGGGGACTGTCAGTTTCACTCTCGAGGAGTTTATGATCCACACAGGAAACTTTCTCTTTATCTCAGGGGACGACAGCCTGTGTGGAGGTAAGTGGAGAACCCAGTGCCTCAGGGATCCGTGCAGATATAAACAAGAAAGGCTCCTGGCATCACCTTGGGGCTTACACTTGAAATAGAAATTCCCTAGGACGGTGTCCCCAGCACTTGGGGAGTGACGCTCTCTGCTGGGGACAGCAGGCACCTGTGCATGGCAGGTGCAGGCAGTGGTGAGTGCCCAGGAAGACATGGGGCTGCTTGAAGGATTGCGTGAAGAGCCGCAGGGCCACCTGACCTCAATGCCCCGAGAGACAAGGAGTCCCCACTCTGGGCGGGAAGGGAGAGTGTCCCGTGTTCAGTTGCCATCTGCCGCCCTCATCCTTTCCAGTCCCCTGCTGCCCTGCCATCATTCCCAGGTGTCGGAGAGAGGAAGGGCTGCAGGCAAAACTAATACAATTTCCCTGACAAGAAGTGATGGCGTGAGGTCCACGCAGGTCACCCTGCAGCCTTTTGTCATGTCAGTGTGGAAGTGGCAGGTGCGTTTCCGCTCACCCGTCCAGCTGGAAGGCTGTGCTTGCTTGGGTGGGGTAGCTGCTCTGGGGCCAGGCCTGGGGTCAGAGCGCTCCAGGTGGTGACACACAGATGCCGCTTGGGAGGGCTGGCCAGCTGGAGTGAGGAGCACACGGGAATACCCACTGCAGGTAGATTTTGCTGCTGCACAGTTGGGAGAAGCAAGAGCTACCAGTCCGTGTGAGCCCAGCACCATTTGTGTCCCAGGTGACGCTCGGGAGCCTTGGGCTTCTCCTGCTGAGCTACTGTGACCCGGGGCGAGCCGGGATAGGGTCCCTTGTGCGTTCAGAGGTCTGGGGTGAGGGGAAACAGATGGTCAGTGTGCCCACCTGGGGGGCACACAGTGCCCAGAGTGGTGACTCCTTGTCTCTCGGGGCATTGAGGTCAGGTGGCCCTGCAGTTCTTCATGCAATCCCTCTCCCTCAAGCAGCCCCACATCTTCCTGGGCACTCACCAACGCCTGCACCTGCCATGCACAGGTGCCTGCTGCCCCCAGCAGTGAGCGTCACTCCCCAAGTGCTGGGGACACCGTCCTAGGGATGGACAGCAGATGGGGTGAGAGGTGGAGGGTGTGCCCGGAAGCTCTCTCTCCACAAGTGTAGTGAGGCTCTGCCTTCAAGTCAAGGCAGATTTTACGAAGGAGCTCACCGATGGCTTTGGCCATCGTCACTGGCACAGGCGGTGCCGTTGAGTCGCATGCAGGGAAGTGACCGTGGCTGGAAGAGCGTAAATGTGGGGAATGGGGTCGCCACTCATGGATGTAAAAGTGGAGCAGCCCCCGCTCCTTGGACAACGCCGACCACCTCCTCCTCCTCCACTCGAAGCTCTGCTTCGCGCTTTGCCGTCTCTAGACAGATAACCACTTCGGTTAGTTTGAATTTGTACAATTCGGGACATTTTGCACCTACTTATAGATTCTACCGTGATCAGTTCTGATGGGAGCTTGCCCCTCACCCGATCGGGGTGGTGTCACGACCCCCAGCTCTGTAAGAGAGGAGACCTGCACACAGCCCGTGAATTGTAAAGCACTGGGCAGAAGCTCAGGGTCTGGCCCTCAGTAACTTGACCTTACCAAGAATGCTCAAGTCCTAAGACCCAATGCCCGCCAGCCCCTTGGGGCTCTGGTCTCGTGGCCAGGGCTCTCCCTCCTACACGGTTTACATCAGAGTTCCAAGGAGTCCTGGAAGAAAGAACCCTAAACGTCCATGGAGCCTCCAAGGGATGTGAGCAGGCTGAACAAGGCAACACTTAGAGAGCGAGGTGCGGTGACACCCGCGGAACACGCATTAGTCTCAGTCAGATCACGGTGCTCGCTCAGAGTGCAGCTGGTCACATCAGAATACGTGGGACTGTCTCAGCGTGAATCAAGCCAAGTGGCTCCAGGAGCTGCTGTTCACAGAGCCCCTCTGCCTATGTGCTTACTTAGATACCAGCATCCGTGGTTTTTCAAGTGGTCAGCGTCCATCCAGCACCACGGAGATGCAGCACTGGCTACTGCCTTTCAAATACGTGGGGATTATTTCAGAAGTCACGCATCCTTTGGTGTCCCTTGACTTGGCTTAGAGTTCATCTGACGAGTAATTCTGCAGGGAGCAGAAGCAAAGGAGTAAAACACTATTTGAAGAGCTAAATTCTGTAAAATGCCTTATCGCGCTCACAGGAGAGATTGTGCAAATGAGTTTAATTCCTGTTTAAAGGGCTCCCACTTAAATCCTCTCCTTATCCCTACGGCAAGCTAAAGTTACCAAAGAGACGTAGGGAGTTGGAATGTCAAGTCTTTCTTAAAGAGAATTGCTCTTTGTAAGGAGAGACATGGGGAGAGAGACGGGGAGGGAGCGAGGCACGGATCCCAGCCATTGGCAGTCACGCCGGCAGCACTTCCCTCGCGCCTTCACCTGCCGTGAGACGCGCTGGACTTCAGGAGTTCACAGCCGAGAAAATCAGCACAGAGCCAAGAGGCCAGGCCAGGCAGGCATTCAGAGCCCTTTGCCAGCATCTCACTTTTAATGATGCAACTGCAAATGAGTGTAGGTTTGTAATTAGGAGACAGAACAGATGGGGAAGACTTAGTTTAAAGTGTTCATTAAAATAACCTACACTGCCAAGTTCTGTCCCTGCGAGGAGGCTGCAGCTCAGTTGAAACGCGTTGTGCTGAGATGAGACGCAGGCAAAGATCTCTGCAGTGGGGAACGGGGCCTAATGGTTCCCCGCTCGTCGGCCGATTTCCAGATGTGTGCAGCGTGGGGCCGCTGAGTCTGTAACCGTGTCTGGAACTCTCTTCAAATTCCTGGTCGACACATCCAGTCTTCCAGCACCATGTGCAGTAATGCAGGTCCTTAGAGACAGCCTGGATCACCTGTGTCCTCTGAGTGTGGGCGGGGCTTAATGGCCGCTTTCTCATGCACGCAATGGACAGGAGTGATGAGACGCCCCCAGACCACAGTCAGACCAGCTTCCCTCTTGCTCTGATGCAGCCAGCTGTCCTCTGTGAGAAGCCTCTGGCCAACAGCCCGTGGGCACCTGAACTCACCCACAGCACACGAGCGCTTCAGAAAGGGGTTCTCTCCAAGTCAGCCTCGGACTTCAGCTTTTTGGTGCACATCAGGCCAGGGGCACTCAGCTAAGACACATCCCGATTCCAGCCCACGGAATCCACATGATGATAACGTTTTAAGCACTGAGCAATGTGCTAAGTAGCAATAATCCCTCATTCTGTACCCACGATCCAGGATCTCCAAGATCTAAGGATCATGTGCAGTCATTCGGGGGGAAGCCACTGTTTTTTTCCTCCCTTTGTCTTTGCCTTGTACAGAACTATGTCACAGCAGCAGGTTCCTGGAATCCCAACAAGAACACAGCAAAGAAGACAAGACATTCAATAGCAAGGTATTTGGTTGCATTTTGACACATAATTGGAATGTCAAATTCGACTTCCAGAAAGTAAACAGACTGGTTGGCTTTAGAATCGGTTGCCAGGGCTGCAGCGCTGTGGGCTCTGTGTGACTGTTGGTGGGTGGACACAGGTGCACCTGACACACGTGTTCTCTGGATGTGCACACACAGCAGAACGCGAGCCTGGGGACGCTGAGTGGGCCGGCTGCTGGCACTGGCTTTAACAACTCCTATGAGCAGGGCTCTGCTCTCACGGCACCAGGAGGAGGAACCTCCCCAGCTGCTGCAGGCTCCTTGGTTGCCTTTCAGTCTTTGTTTCCCGGTTTCCCACACCGGGGGTCCTTCGGGTTCTTTCCCTTGAACTCTTCTCTCCTGCCTGTGTTTTACCCACTGAAGAGCGTCAGCCGCGTGCCTTCAGTCCTGAGCTTCAGACTCATAACCCTGACATCACGGCTTGGATATCCAAAGGGAATGTCCATCTTGTAACGCCCACAAACGTCTCCTGCGTTTTCCTCTGGAGTCGCCTCGGTTTCCCAGCCCTGTCAATGAGCTGCTGGTCTATCAGGCTGTCTGACAGATGCCCGTCACTCTGTCCCCATCCATCAGTGCACGGTTTTGCTCTGCCTTGCACCAGCCATGGCCCTTATTCACCACTTCTGCTGAGAGCGAGCCAGGCTGGGCACCAGCACCTTACGTCTGCACTACAGCAATGGCCTCCCCACCACTCCTACAGCCTATGTTTTGTGCACGGTAGGCAGAGTAATGCTTTAAAAGTCTCAATTAGATTGTGTCTGCCCCTTGCTCAAAACCTTCAAATATCTCCCTATCGGGTCTAGAACAAGAAGAGAACCCGTTAGCAGCTTCATCAGTGTCATCTCAACCAGTAAAGGATGCATGGACCAAGGCGGTAAACCAGTTCCGGTGGCGTAAGAGAACCGAGCGCAGAGAGCGACGTGAAAATGTAGCCCAAACAGAAACCGCGGAGCATGGGTGCTGCGGGTGCTGCCTGCTCTGTCCCCGGGGCACTCGGCCCTGCATCCTGCTTCATCGCAGCCCTGGGAAGTGGCGTGAAGCTTGGAGGGGCGGGTACTGGGTGTTCCACTCCCGCTTGTCCCATGATTCCATGCTGCACCTCCAGCGGGCTGCTGCCCAGAGACGGGGGCCTTTCAGGATCCCAGGAGCCCTTGTCAGCTGGGGGGCTGGTCTCCAGCCCTCTGCTGGCTCTTGTTTCTCACCCTCGCCCTCAGAGGCCTTCCAGTTAAATCTGGAATGAATTGTTTCCCGCCCACGCCCCAGTAATCCACACCGTGAATTCTCATAGACACTTCGAATTGAATTAAACGTTCTGAACAAGGTAATTTGCCAAGAAACATTATAATCAATGAAAACTGATGCTATAGAAGAATGTACGAGATCGCAAAGTCTTTCTATCGCTGTCTCATTTTCCTTATTCTTGCCGTGTGGAAGCTGGAAACAAAGTATCAGGATCCGGGGTTGCCTTGTCAATTGTCCCCTGCGATTTATTTTTCCCTTTTCAAAAGGAGACTTTTTACCCAGCTCTGCTTTCAGTGAGGAAGGCAGGCTTGGGAGCCCTGGTGTCCTGGCCCTGTTTGACATAAACCACACAGGCCTTTGCTACTACCGGAAATTCTAACACTCCTGTAGCACTTGGCGTGACGGCTCCTGTCTGCAGCAGGATAGTAAGCACTGCATCGTCTGCACGCATGGTGCAATTGTCTTCTCATGAGAGAAGAGAGAAGCCGTGTGGCCCTGCGCCGTCGCTGGGGGAGCCTTCATCCCTCGTCTTCACGTCCTGTCTCTGCAAATCCACCACCCTCAGGAGACAGGCAGGCGCTCTCCGCCACTCTGCTCACAAGGGGAAGACGTTCGTGTTTCCGGAGGTCTGATTCCGGGGAAGTCAAGGTCGCGGAGCCGCGCACGGATACAGAGGAGGGGGCACACAGCGGGGGTCCATCCACAGCGTCAGGCTCTTGAGAAGCTACGGAGGACCGAGACCTGAGCTTCCGATGGCAGAAGCCACAGAGATACTCGGAGATGGAAGGAGTCCAGCCAGAGCCTTCGATGGCGGCCACTGGGGTCAGCGGGAGGCAGGAGCAGTGCCGGGGGTGGGGGTGGGGGGTGGGGGTGAAACATCTCCGAGTCTCCGATCTGCGCCTTCCCCGTTCATCTCATCTGTTTGCTTGTTTTCCCCTCAATGTATTTGTCAAGGAAAAAGAGCATTTGTGTTTCTAGTCCATTTTATGTGATTGTAACTGGGTTAACATGGACTAGGTAACTTATAAAGAATAGAGATTTCTTTAGGCCACAGTTCTGGAGCTGGGAAGCCAAAGAGCAGGGCGCTGGCCCTGGCGAGAGTGTCTCTGTGCATCGCGAGGTGGTGCAGGCATCCCACAGGGGGACAGACCCAGCTGCCGGCTGCTCCTCCGCCTTCCTCCTCTCAGAGAGCAGCTGGTGCTGCTGCAGGCTTTTCACATCAACCCGAACCCTAACCCTAACCAAAGGCCCCGCCTCCTAAGCCACTAACATGAATTTGGGGATTTAGTTTCCAACACACGGGCTGTTGGAAAACACGTTCAAGCCGTGGTGCGTGTCCTGCAGCGTCTCCCACTGGAGGCTCACGGCGCTGCCCTCTGGCGTGGTGTAGGGTGCGCCCCACAAACTGATAAATGGCTCTGAGGTTCCAGCAAGTTCAGGTTCAATGTTTGCCCACAAGGACGCTGCAGAGGCAACGCCAGGTTCTTCACTTCAGACGCACACGTCTGGCCACCTGCCGTTTTGTGATCTGAGCAGCCAGCGATGACTAATGGCTTCCGCCGTCCATCATTTCTGACTTATAAACGGCGGCCTTCTAGTTCTACCGTCTGCCTTCGTTTCCTGTCTGGAGGGCTTCTGTGCAGAGAGCGTGCCCTTGAACTGTTTGGAAGTCCCTGAAACAGCCTGCATGGCAAGTCGGGATGGCTGCTGGATTTTCCCTTCTTCACCAGTTTTCAGAATGATTGCTTGGCTTCCCACCAGCAGTGTCTGGCCAGCATTTCCCTTACGTTGCCATCTGGAGGAGTCCAGGGTGCAAGCATTCTGGCTGTTTCTGTGTTGAATTGTGCGGTCAGTATCCCATCTTCGGCGTGAGAGCCTGAGCGAGAAGCTGCCGCTGAGTCCTTTCTCCACGGGCCCGGTGGACTTTGCTAACGCCCCTGCGCTCAGACACCACGGGAAGTCCCAGAACCACTCTGCACGTTTCATGCCCAAGTCCAGAGTCACGGTTTCTCCTGGAGCCGTGGCTCGTGTTAGTGGGGAACTGTGGGGAGCAGCCGAGACTAGACTAAAGTACTGGAACTGCCAAGACTAACTCTGTGCATCTGATCTCCCATCATATGGCACTGAGAGGGAGTAAACAACTTCCACACAGCTGCCTCACCAATTCGACTAACAAGCTCCAGGAGCTGATCCTGCTCCTGATTGGAGGAGAGCAGCGTACTCGGCATGTGGGTAGCAGAGTTGGGATTGGTGGAAGAGGACTATAAAGGAGGAGAGAGACACCATGCAGGAGGAACATCTGAGCAACCCCTGAGAGAGCCGGCTGGCAGTGTGCCGCTCCTCCGCGGAAGCGGGGGAAGCGGCGGGGGTTCCGCCCCTCCGTGGAGGCCGGGGGGGGGTGGGTGGGTGTGTGGAGCGGCAGCAAACCCAGGAAGGGCCGGGGCAAAAGAACAGCGCAGGGTCCGGTGTCGTTCCTCCGCGAGTGGGGGAGTGACAGGGAACGGCATTGCCCGACCACAACACAGCCATATTTTCAGTAGCATACTCTTGCTGTTATTTCTTGATTCTTTGCATTTAGCTATTATTGGCTGATTTACTAACTGAAAATGAGGCTTTATCTATCCCGAAACCCTCCCACCATACTCTCACAAAACGTTTATTGTTTGTAACATCAACATTAGGTCAATATTGCATCTGAGGCATTGCTGCATGCTCTAACTGCGTCCTGAGCCTTGGTCAAATCTTTGTTTTCTCTCGAGTTAACGATTGCTCGATTTTTTAATATTTCTTGATTTTCTGCATTCTATTGTTCATCCTGAAACTGCGCTCCATAAAGCATTCCCTTTCATTACACATGGTTTCTCTGTGGTCTGTTTTCCTCCTCTCTCTCTTTCTGTACTTCCTGGCTCTCTTCCTTCTGGAAACTTCAACCCAGGCTGCCCCCCGACCCTGTGTGCTCTCTGGTAAGGCTGTGACTCTCTTAGCAGTGCCTTTGCTTGTCTCCTCTCTGGGGCCCATGTTTCCTGCATCACACCACTTATTTCTTCTTTAAGCAAATTTTAAAAATTAGGGGGCTGGTGCTGTGGCATAGTGGGTAAAACCACCACCTACTGTGCCAGCATCCCTTATGGGCACCAGTTCGAATCCCAGCTGCTCCACTTCCGATCCAGCTCTCTGTTATGACCTAGGAAAGCAGTAGAAGATGGCCCAAGTCCTTGGTCCCCTGTACCCATGTGGGAGACCCAGAAGAAGCACCTGGCTTCAGACAGGTGCAGCTCTGGCCACTGTGGCCATCTGGGGAGTGAACCTGTGGATGGAAGACTTTACTCTCTCTGCCTCTGCCTCTCTGTAATTCTGACTTTCAAATAAATAAATAAATTCAGTCCCTAGATCTAGGAACATGTCTCCAGGATACTTATTTTTTGTTTTATTTATTTTGTTTGAAAATGAAGGGACTGAGAGAGACAGAGGCAGAGACAAATATTCTATCACAAATATTCTATCTATTCTATCAGTCTATCAAAATGCCTCAGATGCAATATCACTGGGTCACTCCCCAGTTCCCTGAGCAGCCGGGGCTGAGCCTGGCCAAAGCCAGCAGCCTGGACCTCAACCTGGGTCTCCCACGTGGGTAACAGGAACCCAGGTCTTGGAGTGGCCCCGGCTCCTTCCCAGGGTGCACGTCAGCAGGAAGCAGGATCAGAAGAGAGCGTAGGTGCTCTGGGACGGGCCCGTGTGTGCCAACAGCTGTCTCACAGCACAACAGACACTGAGGTAAACTGGAGGGAAAAGTCTGCAGCCTTAAATTTGTTTCCAGCTGTGAAAACCTCACACTTAACTGGTCGTTTGGCTGCGTACTGAAGTGTAGATTGGCAACAACTTCTCCGTGGAGACATCGCTCATTTGTGCTGACTCATTGCATCCTGACTCCGTCGGTGACCTGAGTGCAGGTCCCTGGCTTGCGTTTCGCCGCTGCCAGCCCCTAGCGTCCTTGTCGTCCACATTTCCAGCCCCTAGCGTCCTTGTCAGCATGTGTTCTAATCCCACCCTACACGTGTCCCTGGGGGATCTACCCCTGCCCTGGCTCCAGTTCTCCCGTCTGGGAATTTCTTCCCTTTCTGGTTATCTGTTTTGATCAGCATGTAATACGTGCATGTTTTAAACCCATTGTCATAGCATCGGTTGATCAAGCCAGACAGCCAGCCTCTCCAATTCCTCATCTGTTCCTGGGTGTGCAGTCGGCCAGCCACGGTCTTCCTGTTCTCACACGGGAAGCGTCGTGGGCTCCAGGTGTCTCGCTGGGCCGTGGAGCCCCAGAGCTGGCCACCCCATCGGGCTGCTCCAACCAACCCCCAATACGCCCCTCCCCTGCCCTTCTCCGTCCCACCCATCACGTCCTAAATACAACCCACCATCACACCCTAAATACGACCCACCATCACGTCCTAAATACAACCCACCATCACACCCTAAATACAACCCACCATCACACCCTAAATACAACCCCACCATCACAGTCCTAAATACAACCCACCATCACAGCCCTAAATGCAACCCACCATCACATCCTAAATGCAACCCACCATCACACCCTAAATGCAACCCACCATCACACCCTAAATGCAACCCACCATCACATCCTAAATACAACCAACCATCACACCCTAAATGCAACCCACCATCACGTCCTAAATACAACCCACCATCACACCCTAAATACAACCCACCATCACAGTCCTAAATGCAACCCACCATCACACCCTAAATGCAACCCCACCATCACACCCTAAATACAACCCACCATCACACTCTAAATACAACCCACCATCACAGCCCTAAATACAACCCACCATCACACCCTAAATACAACCCACCATCACGTCCTAAATACAACCCACCATCACAGCCCTAAATGCAACCCACCATCACACCCTAAATACAACCCACCATCACAGTCCTAAATGCAACCCACCATCACATCCTAAATACAACCAACCATCACACCCTAAATACAACCCCACCATCACAGTCCTAAATGCAACCCACCATCACATCCTAAATGCCACCCACCATCACACCCTAAATGCAACCCACCATCACATCCTAAATACAACCCACCATCACACCCTAAATACAACCCACCATCACAGTCCTAAATACAACCCACCATCACAGCCCTAAATACAACCCACCATCACACTCTAAATACAACCCACCATCACAGCCCTAAATACAACCCACCATCACGTCCTAAAACATCCCCACCATCACGTCCTAAATGCAACCCACCATCACAGTCCTAAATGCAACCCACCATCACACCCTAAATGCAACCCCACCATCACAGTCCTAAAAACAACCCACCATCACAGCCCTAAATACAACCCACCATCACACTCTAAATACAACCCACCATCACAGCCCTAAATGCAACCCACCATCACACGCTAAATGCAACCCACCATCACGTCCTAAATACAACCCACCATCAGAGTCCTAAATGCAACCCACCATCACACCCTAAATACAACCTACCATCACACCCTAAATGCAACCCACCATCACACCCTAAATGCAACCCCACCATCACAGCCCTAAATGCAACCCACCATCACACTCTAAATGCAACCCACCATCACAGTCCTAAATACGACCCACCATCACAGTCCTAAATGCAACCCACCATCACACCCTAAATGCAACCCCACCATCACAGCCCTAAATGCAACCCACCATCACACTCTAAATACAACCCACCATCACAGTCCTAAATACGACCCACCATCACACCCTAAATACAACCCACCATCACGTCCTAAATACAACCCACCATCACAGCCCTAAATGCAACTCCACCATCACACCCTAAATACAACCCACCATCACAGCCCTAAATACAACCCACCATCACAGCCCTAAATGCAACCCACCATCACACTCTAAATGCAACCCACCATCACACCCTAAATACAACCCACCATCACACTCTAAATGCAACCCACCATCACACTCTAAATGCAACCCACCATCACACCCTAAATGCAACCCCACCATCACAGCCCTAAATGCAACCCACCATCACACTAAATGCAACCCACCATCACACCCTAAATACAACCCACCTTCACAGCCCTAAATGCCACCCACCATCACACTCTAAATACAACCCACCATCACAGTCCTAAATGCAACCAACCATCACACCCTAAATACAACCCATCATCACGTCCTAAATACAACCCACCATCACAACCCTAAATGCAACCCCACCATTACAGCCCTAAATGCAACCCACCATCACACTCTAAATACAACCCACCATCACAGTCCTAAATGCAACCCACCATCACACTCTAAATACAACCCACCATCACAGACCTAAATGCAACCCACCATCACACTCTAAATACAACCCACCATCACAGTCCTAAATGCAACCCACCATCACACCCTAAATACAACCCACCATCACAGTCCTAAATGCAACCCACCATCACACTCTAAATACAACCCACCATCACAGTCCTAAATGCAACCCACCATCACACCCTAAATACAACCCACCATCACAGTCCTAAATGCAACCCACCATCACACTCTAAATACAACCCACCATCACAGTCCTAAATGCAACCCACCATCACACCCTAAATACAACCCACCATCACAGTCCTAAATGCAACCCACCATCACACCCTAAATACAACCCACCATCACACCCTAAATACAACCCCACCATCACTCTCTAAATACAACCCACCATCACAGCCCTAAATGCAACCCCACCATCACAGCCCTAAATGCAACCCACCATCACACTCTAAATACAACCCACCATCACAGTCCTAAATGCAACCCACCATCACAGTCCTAAATGCAACCCACCATCACACTCTAAATACAACCCACCATCACAGACCTAAATGCAACCCACCATCACACTCTAAATACAACCCACCATCACAGCCCTAAATGCAACCCACCATCACACCCTAAATACAACCCACCATCACGTCCTAAATACAACCCACCATCACAGACCTAAATGCAACCCACCATCACACTCTAAATACAACCCACCATCACAGCCCTAAATGCAACCCACCATCACACCCTAAATACAACCCACCATCATGTCCTAAATACAACCCACCATCACAGCCCTAAATGCAACCCACCATCACACCCTAAATACAACCCACCATCACACCCTAAATGCAACCCACCATCACATCCTAAATACAACCAACCATCACACCCTAAATGCAACCCACCATCACGTCCTAAATACAACCCACCATCACACCCTAAATACAACCCACCATCAGAGCCCTAAATGCAACCCACCATCACACTCTAAATGCAACCCACCATCACAGCCCTAAATGCAGCCACCATCACACTCTAAATGCAACCACCATCACACCCTAAATACAACCCACCATCACACCCTAAATGCAACCCACCATCACACCCTAAATGCAACCCACCATCACGTCCTAAATGAACCCACCATCACGTCCTAAATGCAACCCACCATCACAGTCCTAAATGCAACCCACCATCACACCCTAAATACAACCCACCTTCACACCCTAAATAGAACCCAACATCACGTCATAAATACAACCCACGATCACACCCTAAATACAACCCCACCATCACAGTCCTAAATGCAACCCACCATCACACTCTAAATGCAACCCACCATCACATGCTAAATGCAACCCACCATCACACCCTAAATACAACCCCACCATCACATCCTAAATACAACCCACCATCACAGCCCTAAATGCAACTCCACCATCACAGCCCTAAATACAACCCACCATCACACCCTAAATACAACCCACCATCACACTCTAAATGCAACCCACCATCACACCCTAAATACAACCCACCATCACACCCTAAATACAACCCACCATCACAGCCCTAAATACAACCCACCATCACAGCCCTAAATGCAACCCACCATCACAGTCCTAAATGCAACCCACCATCACAGCCCTAAATGCAACCCACCATCACGTCCTAAATGCAACCCACCATCACACCCTAAATGCAACCCCACCATCATGTCCTAAATACAACACACCATCACGTCCTAAATACAACCCACCATCACGTCCTAAATACAACCCACCATCACACCCTAAATACAACCCACCACCACACCCTAAATACAACCCCACCATCACACCCTAAATACAACCCACCATCCCACCCTAAATACAACCCACCATCACACCCTAAATGCAACCCACGATCACACCCTAAATACAACCCACCATCACACCCTAAATGCAACCCACCATCACATCCTAAATGCAACCCACCATCACACCCTAAATGCAACCCCACCACCACACCCTAAATGCAACCCACCATCACACCCTAAATGCAACCCACCATCACACCCTAAATGCAACCCCGCTGTCTCTTTCCGGCTTCCCTCTCAGCTCTCCCTCCTGCTCTGCGACGTCTGTTATCTGAAGGCGGGTAATCTGAAGCAGCCTTCTAATTTTCTCCAGTGCTTCTGTTACTCATTTCTTTGTCTTTTCATTATAGTTCTGGGCGATTTACTGCACTTTATTTTTCAGCCAGCCTATTGAGTTTCCCTTTGATGTCTACCATAATATTTTTAATATCCAGGAGACTGTGCTCACTCTCTGAATGCTCCACTTTTACAGCCTGCGATGCTTGATTCATGTTGCAATCTCTTATCTCTACGAGGCCTGTGATGAGCTGGCATTTACGATGAGGCTCCATTTTCCTTCATTGGACTCTGGCTGCTTCCTTCAAGTTCCTTGCTCTTTGCTTACTCTGCCTCTGTGTGTCACCACCGGTCTCCCCCTGCGTAGCCTGACCATCGGCTGTCTCTGCACTTCCAAGGGTGACACTTTGCAAACAGGCTTAGGACTTGGGGACAGGTGGGTTCCACCACAGGGCCATGAGATCCGGGGCCTCACAATTGTGCATGATAGCAGCCAGCGTCTCCGGAGGGAAACCGTCCAGCTTCTGCGGGGGCACGTGAGGTTGGCCCCGGCATCCCCAAGGGCCTGGGTACACGTTTGCTGACCCTGTGTGTTCGGCACAGCCCCCTCCCCTGAGTGGTGCCTGGTGAGCTTCAGTCCAGAGCAGCAGAATCTGTCCTCAGGCTCAGGTGCAGAAGGCGAGGGCCCGGGTCTCCTCGATCCCATCGCGCGTTCCAGCAGCTCCTGTGTTCCCACGTCCCCGGCTGCAGATGGCGGATCTGCTCTGCCATCGCACGGCGGAGTCCAGCACGCTTAGTGGTCTCGTTCTCGGCCTGCCAAGGATTTCTGATTCTCGACTGCTCCTCTCCTCCGGGCTGGGGCCTGGGCCCTCTCCTCTGCTTGCGCACACAGCGTCTGCCAACGATTTATGTCTTAGCGAGAGCCCCCTGAGGAGCACGCCGGGAGTGTGCGATGCACGGGAGACCAGGACTGTGGTGTCCCATGCCACACTCGACGGGCATGCGTGCAAAGCACTCCCCGATCTGCAGACACCGTAAGAGAGGTCAGGGCTGCTGTGGGCCCGGACACGGCACATCCACAACGCAGAGCGGGGCCTCGAGATCCTTCCATGGACTCAACGAGGAAACATGTCTGCTGGAAAGGGCACGTGGGGCTGTGAGGACCCTCCCGAATCTGAGAGGAGGGGGGAGGCGCTGTCCACTGGAAGGGCCTGCCCATTAGGACCTGCTCTCTGCCCTGCGGTTGCCAAAGCCAGAGTGATTTTCTCACCCTCAGGAAAGGAGATGGAGCAGCCTTGGTGCGGCTGAAGCGGGGCTCAGAGAGAACGTGCCCCCTGCGACCACCGCCCTGCTGGGAGGCACCCAGGCCTGCCCCTGCCCCATCCCTGCCCTGGGCTCCTTTTCTGTGTGGCTGCTCTGATGTGTGTCTTGCAGAGCCCTGCCAGGAGCAGGGGTGCCATCCCAGGAGTGCGTGTGGGCAGGGACGTGGGCACACAGCTGACTCCAGGAGCGGTGCTCCCCTGGGCCCTCCACGGACCTCTTCTCCCTGGGAACACAGAGGGAGGGATTCTCTGCATGACCCACTGACCCCCGGGGCCGGAGAAGACCAGGGATGGTCATGCTGAGTGCGATGATGGCTTAACCGTGAGTGTTTAAAGGGCTTCAGCATTTTCCCCCACGCCACAGGCAGAGACGTGAGAGTGGACACAGGGTCTGGACCGCCCTTCTGTCCAGGTTCGCCCCGCAGCTGTCATGGGCCCTGGATTCTGTCCCCTGCTCCTGCCCAGCCTCCTTGTGGGCTGTGCAGCCCGTTCAGGGAACACGAGCAGGCTACACGGCCTCTGGCTGGGAGCTACCCCTCGAGCATCGATCACACAACGCAAAACCCAGCCTCCCCGGCTTCCTCGTACGCCTGTGCTTTGGTCCAAAGTCATTGCTGAGGACACCTTTCAAAGCTGCGCTGACAGCTGCGCTGCAAGACAGAACACGCGGGCCAGCGCCGCGGCTCACTAGGCTAATCCTCCACCTGCGGCGCCGGCACCCGGGTACTAGTCCCGGTCGGGATGCCGGATTCTGTCCCGGTTGCCCCTTCTCCAGGCCAGCTCTCTGCTGTGGCCCGGGAGTGCAGTGGAGGATGGCCCAAGTGCTTGGGCCCTGCACCCCATGGGAGACCAGGAGAAGCACCTGGCTCCTGCCTTCGGATCAGCGCGAGGTGCCGGGTGCAGCGGCCACTGGAGGGTGAACCAACAGCAAAGGAAGACCTTTCTCTCTGTCTCTCTCTCTCTCTCTCTCACTGTCCACTCTGCCTGTTAAAAAAAAAAAAAGACAGAACACGCTTCACATTCCTGACAGACTCGGCCTGAGTCTCTTTAAAAAGGGGCCCCTTGGAAAGGTGACCGTGGGAAATCTTCAGAGGCTGAAGATGGGGCTGATGCACCTTGCTGCACGGAGTGGGGATCCCAGAGCTGTGGGGGCGGAAGCCCGTGATGGGCAGGCTGGCTGTAGGACAACGCCTGTGGCACCGCAGTGAAATTCACCCATCTGGGGGTCTGGGATTCTGCATGTGCTTCGTGTATCTGTTTGGGATGACTAAAGCCGTGACCCCAAATGTTGAGACCAGAGCTGTTTCCTTAGGTCATCCGCTTAGGTGCGTGTTGGACCATTGAGCTCTGAACTGACTTTGCACGTGGCGCTGGAAACTCACCCTGCTTCAGTGGACGACACCACCAAGTCCTGTTTCGGCCGTCTCTCTGCTCTTCCTTTGGAGATGCATGGAAGTGTTGAGATAGACAGTTTTGAGTATTCCAGGCAGCAGCAGGCACATCCATCTTTCCTGGTGTGGTTGACCATTTTGAATCTGGTGTTAGCGGCAATGAAGGATTCGGTTTGAACACTAAGGAGTAGCGGCAGAAAATCCAGTTGTCCATTTGGCAACCACGTGACTTTATGTCAGCTCTGAGTGGTGCAGTGGGAGGGGCCAAGAGACAGAAGTGACCTTGGCACTGCCGTGTGACCCCAGCCCGTGTTTAGTCCTCAAAGTTCCCCAAGGCCCGGGTTCTACTGGGCTTCCCCTAACCACCCTGGAGTGGAGGCATGGCTACACAGCCATATGCCCTTCAGATGAGTGGAACCCGGCTTGCAGGACATAGAGGTGGGGGCTGGAGGGAGCCACGAGCTAAGGAACCGGGGAAACCAGTGAAGCAGCTGTGACCAAGCACACGTGGGTCAGCCAAGTGCCTACTTCCTTCCCAAGAGAAGGAGAGAAAGCACCAACCTCCCAGGTCAACTGCTCTAGCTCGCTCCTCTGACAGGACGCTCAGTGCCCCTGCCCCTGTACACACACAGCTGGTGATGGTCCTGTACACACGGGAGGTGACATTACTGTACACACAGGAGGTGATGCCCCTGTACACACACAGCTGGTGATGGTCCTGTACACACGGGAGGTGACATTACTGTACACACAGCTGGTGATGGTCCTGTACACACACACAGCTGGTGATGGTCCTGTACACACGGGAGGTGACATTACTGTACACACGGGAGGTGATGCCCCTGTACACACAGGAGGTGATGCCCCTGTACACACACAGCTGGTGATGGTCGTGTACACACACAGCTGGTGATGGTCCTGTACATACAGGAGGTGATGCCCCTGTACACACAGGAGGTTATGGTCCTGTACACACGGGAGGTGATGGTCCTGTACATACAGGAGGTGATGGCCCTGTACACACGGGAGGTGACATTACTGTACACACGGGAGGTGATGGCCCTGTACACACACAACTAGTGATGGTCCTGTACACATGGGAGGTGACATTACTGTACACACGGGAGGTGATGGCCTTGTACACACACAGCTGGTGATGGTCCTGTACACACGGGAGGTGACATTTCTGTACACACGGGAGGTGATGCCCCTGTACACACAGGAGGTGATGCCCCTGTACACACACAGCTGGTGATGGTCCTGTACACACGGGAAGTGACATTACTGTACACACAGGAGGTGATGGCCCTGTACACACAGGAGGTGATGGTTCCATACACACAGGAGGTGATGTTACTGTACACACAGCAGGTGATGCCCCTGTACACACAGGAGGTGATGTTACTGTACACACAGCAGGTGATGCCCCTGTACACACAGGAGGTGATGTTACTGTACACACAGGAGGTGGTGTGCCTGTATACACGGGAGGTGATGGCCCTGTACACACAGGAGGTGATGGTCCTGTACTACATGCAGTAGCTGGTATTCTTGTTCTACACACTGTAGAAGATGCCCCTGTACACACAGCAGGTGATGCCCCTGTGCACACACTCAGTGGCAATGAAGTGGCGCTCTGCCAAGCCAAGGGGCTTCCACGCCTTTCCTCAGTCACTGGGAAGGCAGACAATGCGATGCTCTGAACAGCAGCCACCTCCCACACTGGCATTAGCTGGCGGTCACCGGCGTGGCCGCGGCAGAGTTTGGAGTTTGCTGATGGGAAGAGAACTGCTTTTCCACCCAGGGAGATTCTGCGTGATGAGCCCCCAGATCAACAGAATGGCTGGGTGTCCTGTTTTATTTTCCACGGAGATGCCCTGGCCATTCTGTGTCCGGTCAGGATGAGCAGGGCAGGAGAGGCGTCCAGACACAGAGGGGCACCCCTGGTCCTCCGGGTCCAGACCTCCGGCCAGAGGCCGTCCTGGGGCCCTCGCGCTGTGGGGACCTTTTCTCCAGAGTAACACAGGCCGCTGCCTCGCTGCTCGGGAGGTGTCAAGGAAACGCCCTCCTGGCCGCTTGTCCCCGGCGTCCCTGGCTGCGCACGTGGGTGTGAGCAGAGAGCGCTGCTCCGCCTGCCTCCCTCCCCTGCCGCCTGGGCCCACGTCACAGCTCCGTGAGCACAGCCACGCGAGAGGGGTGGCAGCTCGTGGCTCGGGGGTGCAGAAACAGAGGCGTGCCCACAGCACGCGATGGCCAGCGGGCCCAGGTCCAGAGATGGAATGACTTTTAGAAACGTGGAGAGGTCTCTTTGGACTGTCTTGAAGTGAGCGAGGAGGCCAGTGCTCGGCGTTTTCTCGTCTTCGTTTAGGATGTCCGTCTGCCCTCCAGTATTCCCACGGGCACAGAGGGCTGCGGTGAACACGCTGCCCGGGCAGGCGCCAGGGTCACCTGTGCACTGGGCCTGGCCCCAAGGTGGGCTCACCTTACTGCTACACAGGACCAGGGGCGAGCGGCCAGAACAAGCAGAAGTCTTCCAGGGAGACAGGAGGGCTGCCCGCACGGGTGTCACAGAAGTCAGCCACACACACAAACACACACACACACACACACACACCCCGCCTCTCTCGCTGGGTTCCAGGGGGACCATGCTGAATGAGCCTTGGGCTCCAGCAAGAGGCACTGGATTTCCTGTTCTGCTTGCACAGAGCTGATTGCAAATCAAAGCCTTGCACTGAGGGATGTTTTCTTTCTTTTTGTAAAGATTTATTTATTTGAAAGTCAATATGAGAGAGAGAGAGAGAGAGAGAGAGAGATCTACCATCTACTCTCTCAAATGGCTGCAACAGCCAGGGCTGAGCCAGGCTGAAGCCAGGAGCCAGGAGCTTCTTCCGGGTCTCCCACATGGGTGCAGGGGCCCAAGCACTCGGGCCGCCTTCTACTGCTTTCCCAGGCCATCAGCAGGGAACTGGATCAGAAATAGAGCAACAGGGCTCAAACCAGCACCCATATGGGATTCCAGCACTGCAGATGGTGGCTTTACCCAGTACACCACAGCACTGTCCCCGGAATGTTTAATTTCTGACTTCCAGTCAGCCTGATAGCATCTGGTGTTCCACCACTGGGTATGTAAACTGGCTTGTTAAGCTTTTATTCTTCAAAAAGCCTTCTCTTAGCAAGTATCTATCAATTACAAACGTTTTCTCGCCTTCTGGGGGCTCCATTGTCTACTTTATTGATGACATGTTTCAAAACACAAGAGTTTTAAATTTTGCTAAAGTCCAACTTACCGATGCTTTCATTTGCCACTGTGTTTTTGCGTGACGTCTTAGAGGTACTGGTGATCCGAGCTCAGTTTCTTCTAAGGGTTTTATGTCTTTGTCTGGGATTCATTCTGAGTTCGTGGGTGTGTAGAAGTGAGACAGGATCCCAATGCCTTCTTCGTGGGTAGGGACCCCGTGGTCCCAGCAGGGGACTCTTCTCCGTGCTGTTGCGTGATCTGGGCACCCTTCTGGAAGAATCCCTGAGCCATACTTGCAGCCTTTGTTCCTGGGCCCCTCGTTCTATTTCATTGGTTACTGCTTGGATTGCTACAGCTGTGATGCGGACTTTGAAAGTGGGAGGTGTCCTTTTTCGAGATGGCTCTGGCTGTCCCGGGCCCCTTGAATTGCCACATGGATTTAGGGCCCAGCTGGTCTGCGAGCACCTAGCTGACATTGTGATAGGGCTGGTTGGCTGCGTGACCACTGTGTGTTGCCATCTTAGCAACAATCAGCCTTCGGATCTGTGGCCCCGGGACGTCTTTCCATTTGCCTACAGCTTTCATTTCTTTCAACAATGCCTCAGAGTTTTCGGAGTATAGGCTGTAGATTTCTTTGGATATTTCGCATTCTAATGACTCTTTAAGGCTAATGTAAGCGCAATTGCTTTCTCAACTTCACTGTAAAATGATTAACAAGATTTTAGTGAATTTCTTAGGATTTTGTATGTCAAATTAATTGTGACGTTACAAAAGTACATACAACTTGTCAAAGGATTACAACTTCTTCAAATAAAGATAGTATTACTTCCTATTTTCAATCTGTCTGCACTCTGGTTCATTTTCTTATATAATGTCCTGGCTAGAATCTCCTAACGCTAGCAAGGCCTGAACTCACACATCCTGGTCTCGTTCCTGATGCCACGGGCTCCGTGCCCCAGTGATGGGACCGCGACTTGTCAGGTTGCACAGCTGCTTCACAGTTCGCATTGCTCCTTGCTGGTATCATGAAGAGATGGCGGATTTTGCTAAGTATCGTTTCCGCATCAATTGAAATGACCACGCAGGGTTTTGTGTTTATCCTATGCATGGACAACATTGTGTTTCAGCTGCTAAGTGAACCTTACGTTTCCAGGCTAAATCCTCCTGATCAGGGCAGGTGCTTGGCGCCGTGGGGAACGCGGCCTCGATGGCTGCATCCCCATCAGAGCTCCTGCTTCCAGTCTCAGCTCTGCTTTGATTCTGGCTTCCTGCTAGTACGCTTCTTGGGAGGCAGCAGGTGACGGCCCAAGTAGTTGGGTCCCTGCCACCAAGAGGGAGACCTGGGTGAAGTCCCTGGCTCCCGGTGTTGGCCTGGCTCAGCCCCAGCTATTGCAGGCTTTTGGGGGAGTGAACCAATAGACAGAAGATCTCTTGTCTCTTCTCTCTCTCTCTCTCTCTCTCTTTCTCTTTCTCCCTCTCTCTCTCTGTAGATGCATGCCTTACAAATAAAACAAATTTTTGGAAGTCCTGATCATGACGTGTAATGCTTTCTTTATGTTTTCCTGGGTCCGTTTGCTAGTGTTTGTTGAGGATTTTTGCATCTGCATTCAGAAAAGATACTGGCCTATAGTTTACTTGGATGTCCTTGTCCGCTTTTGGTATTCAGCTAATGCTGAGATCATAGATTGAGTTTTGAAGTGCCCCCAGAGCTGTTTAATATGTTTTGGATGCGTTTGTGAAGAATTGGAATTGATTTTCCTTTAAACGGTTGGCAGGAGGCATCGGCTTTCCTTTGTTAAAACACTGCTGATTACTAACTCGACATTTTTCCTTTTTCTAAGTCTATTAGGCTTTTCTGCTTCCTTTGTTCCTTGCGGTAGGTTTCCAGGAATGTTTCCATCGCATCTCTGCAGGTTCGTTTAGGGTGGACAGTGGTCATGGAGCTCTATTGTGACAGCGACAGCGACAGCGACGTCGTTGGTTCCCCATCTTCTCTGCTTTCCACGGCCAGGCCCGCTAAAGCTGTGCCCACCTGGCTGGCTTTCCAAAGGCCCAATTTTGTTCCATTTGACTTTTCTCCCGCTCTCCATGTCATTTGTCTCCGCTCTAATCTTTATTATTTCCTGGTTTGTGTTTGCTTTGGGTTTAGTTCGCTCTATTTTTCCGGTGTTGTTTTTGAGATTGAAGCTTAGGCTGTCGATGTGAGATGCTTCCTTCTTCGCGTGGGTGATTACTGTCTTACATTTTCCTCTGAGCGCTGTTTTCACTGCATTCCATCAGCCTTGCTACGTATTTATATTTCTCCTCATTTATCCCAAACTATTTCCTTTATAATTTCTTTTTTACCCTCCTGCTCATTAATAACAAGCTGCTTATTATCCACATATTTGTGGGTTTTCTAAAATTCCTTTTGTGCATATTTTCTGATTTTATTTCATTATGGTCAGAAGACAGACTTTGTGTGATTCCAAACGTTTAAAATGTGTTGATACTTGTTCTATGGCCTGGCCTTTGGCCTGTCCTGGAAATTGGTCCCTGTGGACTTGAAACTAATTTACATTCTGTCACCGGGCGGATTACCCCACAGACGTCAGTCCAGCACTTGGTTTCCTTGCTGGTTTTCTGTCTGGCTGTTCTGTGCACGGTTGGAGTGAGGCACTGGAGCCCCTGCTACTGCCGATTTCCCTGTTTCACCCTTCAGTTCTGGCAGCTTTCGCTCCACATCATTTGTTTTTGGGTGCATAGAAGTCTATCAGTGTTCTGTCTTCGCACGGTGGACACATATTACCGCTATAAATGTCTTTTTCTCTACTAACAAGTTTTCTTACAGTTTGCTTTTCCCTGTATTAAGATAGCCGCTGCACCTGTCTTCTGGCTGCTGATTCCACGGGACCCCTTTCCCCATCCTTTTTTGTTCAACCTACTTTTCGTTCATATCCTGTGTTTGATGGGCCTTTGTAGGTAGCGTCTGAGCTTCCGTAACTTGCTAGGCATGGCTTCCTGAACACAGTTGTTTAGGCTACAATGATGTCTCTGTTCATTAACTCCAACCACTGGGCCCAGGGCATAGCATGAATTCAGGCTGCTTTTTTTTTTTTTAATTTAAAGATTTGTTTATTTATTTGAAAGTCATAGTTATACACCAAGAGAAGGAGATGCAGAGAGAGAGAGAGAGAGAGAGAGAGAGAGAGAGGTCTTCCATTCACTGGTTCACTCTTCAAATGGCTGCAGCAGACGGAGCTGGGCCGATCTGAAGCCAGGAGCCAGGAGCTTCTTCCGGGTCTCCCACGTGGATGCTTGGACCCAAGGACCTGCATCATCTTCTACTGCTTTCTCAGGTCATAGCAGAGAGCTGGATGGGAAGTGGAGCAGCCGGACTCGACCAGTGCCCACATGGGATGGCGGCGCTGTGGACGGCGGCTTTACCCGCTATGCCACAGTGCCGGCCCCTCAAACCTGTTTTAAGACAGTTTGTTTCCTCTCTGACCCTGGTTCTGAAGCACGTGACCCATGTCTGGCCTTGGTTGCCAACAACAAAGAAAAGAATGTTGGTTCTGATCTCAGATGAATCTCACAGGGCAAAGCTGGTTGTAAACAAGACCTGATTCAAAAAAGCCACCAAAGACCACCAATGAATTTAATGGAAAAAAAAAAAGCACATCTCTTCTGAATCAGATTATACCTTAATAACAGAAGTGAACTCACAGCCTAATAAGCAGATTTGATAGTAGCTGCTACTTCCTGAGAAATGTCAATAAATACGTCATAGCACACGAGACCTATGCCTGTGAGTAGACACAGCCACGCACGGGAATGACGCGGGACATAGGAATTCAGCACCCACCTTGTCCAGAAGCCAGGAGAGGTCGAGGCAGAAGAGGGAGAGGAAGGCGCACCTGCTATTGTTCTAAGAGAGCCTGAGGGTGACCTCCATGCCCGCCCCTCCTGTTCTGCATCCCCCGCCCCTCCTGTTCTGCGTCCCCCGCCCCTCGCTGGAGCCGGGCAGCTGTGGGGCAACCCATTGGCTTTCTGATCCGCGGTTGAAGTAATGACAGTTTCTTTCATTTTTTTTTTTTTTTTTTTTTTTTGACAGGCAGAGTGGATAGTGAGAGAGAGAGACAGAGAGAAAGGTCTTCCTTTGCCGTTGGTTCACCCTCCAAAGGCCGCCGCGGCTGGCTTGCTGTGGCCGGCGCACCGCGCTGATCCGATGGCAGGAGCCAGGTGCTTCTCCTGGTCTCCCATGGGGTGCAGGGCCCAAGCACTTGGGTCATCCTCCACTGCACTCCCGGGCCACAGCAGAGAGCTGGCCTGGAAGAGGGGCAACCGGGACAGAATCCGGCACCCCGACCGGGACTAGAACCCGGGGTGCCGGCGCCACTGGGTGGAGAATTAGCCTAGTGAGCCGCCATGCCGGCTTGACAGTTTATTTTTTATTGCCCTGCTAATGGCTTCACTTCGGAATCACTGATATTGTTAATAACTGGGGGGAGGGGGAGCTTGCCCTCATCACTTTCAGAGCAGCCGGTGGCTGACAGGGTAACGAAGTTGCTGGGTTTCTCCCCTGAGCCGCGGATGGACCCGCCAGCCCCAGGAGCGTGGGAGCAGCTGAGGACAGCCCTGGGCTTGGCGCACTCGCTCATTCTGGGGGGATGCTCGCCGCAAAGCTGAGCCCGTGGATGGGGACCAGCAGTGTGCTTCTCACACGCGTGCCTTTGTCCCCTTACACACAGCGGTGTCCTTAGCTCCAGCATTGTCCACAGCTTCTAAAACGATGTGCATCCCAGCCTCCAAGATGACATAGACAGGATCCCTTGAAACACAAAGCACACAAAGCATGGGGAGCGGGCCATAAACACACGGAGCACACCAGGGCAGACCCGGCTCTGGGCACAGGGCTCTGGGCACAGGCTGACCTCGGGCGCAAAGCTTTGCAAGTGTGTGTAGGGCCTAGAAACGGGCTTTTATTTTCCCTAAGCAGGCCTTGTACCTCTGCCCATGCTTATGTCTGCCCCTTAAAAGCCAATTCCTTTTATCCCCACACTCAGTCGGTTTGCCTGAGTGCATGGGGGCACTGCTTGTTGGTGAGCACGCTGGGGGCAGCAGCCACCTGACCTGGGTTTCACTTGAACTTGAGGGAGACCCAGGGATGAGGCCCCACACCTGCTCACTCCCTGCCCAACAGCGCCGCCGCTCCACCCTGATGACAGAACTGGCCGTGGCCTCACGTGGCTTCCTCCTGCAGCCAGCAGCGCGTGGGGCTCTGCGGCAGGTGCACCACCACAGCGGAGTCTGTCTGCCAGGGCCCCAGGGAACCCCTCCTCCCTCCTTGTCCTGTGCCTCCAGAAGTGACCGACCAGCAGCTCTCACTCCTTCCTCTTGCTGTAATGTATCCATTACCAAGCGCTGCAGCCGCCCAGTGCGTTAATGCCATGGGTTAATCCTTTCCTGTCAGTTCTCACTGATGACCAGGCACCTGTCCATCCACCATTCTTCAAGTCTTTCAGATATGGCCATGGGTGCCCTCGCTCCAGGGCTGACGCTGAAGGAGCACAGAGCTCCAAGCCAAGGAGCCCAGCTGATCGCCAAGACTCCGCATCTCCCTGGGATGGTGTTTGTCGGTGTGGGAGCAAGAGCAGAGAGCCGGGAGGCGTCACGACGGTTCTAGAAACGAGCTTCTGAGCTGGAGAACTGCAGATGTGCCGCTGGTTCAGAGCTCGCTCTCTGCTTCCGGACGCCCTGAATTCAAGTGCAAGGGCCCCGAGTAAATAAAACAGCGACTCAGCTTAATTCTCATTTCCAAGAGAAAGGTGTGACCTCAGTCTGCCTGCCATGGCCTAAGAATGTTCTAGAAGGAAGCCTCAGCTGCAGTAATTCACCAGTGAGAATTCCGTGAGGGAGCCCCTGCAGCCTCCATGTCAGGGAAAAGATGCTCACGAGTGTGAGAAAAGGGAGAAGAGTCGGTCAGAAGGTCCTGGAACACTGGCTTTTGCAGAGGGTGGAAAACGGAGTTATTAAGACATTTGGACCTGGTGGGGGCCGGGAAGAAGCAAGGAGCAGGAATGCGGGTGTGGGAAGACGAGGAGCTCAGTGGGTGGGGCGCGTCTCCAGAGGGCGCCTGCAGGTGCGCAGGCTCCAGGGCTCGGTGCTGGGTGTGCCCTTTGCCCTGGGCACTTGTGAACTGCCCTGCTCTGGTGAGAGAGGGAGCTCGTGAGGTCCCCTCGCTGGAGGCTTCCTGGAGCTGAGAAGGGCCGGCCCCCAGCAGCCTGCTCTCCGTGACAGGCCAGGGCTGTGATCTGAACGTCGAAGCCCCGCGACCCTCACACGGGGGAACCTGTGAGGCCACGACGGCAGGCTGGGAGGTGATCAAGGCAGGAGGGTGGCCCGGGACCGAGACACTGCTCCCCAGAGGAGGGCGCGGTAGCAGCCCCGTCCACGCTCCCCTGCCCCCTCTGCCATGCATGGGCGCAGCCCCAGGCTCCACCGCGGAGACAGAGAGCAGCCTTCACCTACACCAGATCGGCCACACCTCGATCCGGGACCTCCCAGCCTCCGCGGCCGCGAAAGACAAACGTCTACTGCTATAAACGGGCAGTCCTGGTGCCCTGTCCCGACTGGAGCACGACTTTCCATGTTCACACGGCCCCGTACCCCACTCCTAATGTCAGAGACTCCTGGGCTGAGGAGGCATGACCTTCAACACAGAGGTGGGGAAAGGCAACGGCTCCGGTGACATCCGACTCCTGGCTGTGCGGCCAGGACACTGAGACCAAGCAGGTTTTCCTGGCTGGCTCGTCCTGTGCTGTGAGGCTGTCCTGGAACACGCCGTCTTCAGACAAAGGCCTCAGACCCTCAGCTCCGCTTCCTCGTGGCAGGCTGTTCCTTACACTTGTTGTTACATTGTTTTTTGGGGTGATGTCAGGTGCACAGCCCTCGCCTCCATCCATCTCCAGGACTCTGATCTCCGCACCCACGCACCTGCTCCCCCGCCCTGCCTCCCCGCACCCCAGGCAGCCACCATTCTGTGTCCGTGACCTGATGGCTCCTGTCGGTGGCATCAGCCCCTGTCCTTTGGTGTCACTTATGTCACCTGAGTGGTCAGTGCCCTTTGGAAGGCCGTACCCCACTCTGCTTACCTGTCAATTAATCCATTGTGAATGACACTGCTGTGGGCCTGGCTGCACAGATGTCTCTTTGGGACTCTGCTTCCATTCCCTCTGGGTGTCCACGTGGAGTTGGAGTTGGTGGATCCCAGGCTGTTGTGCAGTGTGAAGACTCAAGTCAGATCACCCACCCCGTGGTGCCCGGGTGCTGCTACTGCATGGCTGTTTTTACTCTCCCAGCTTCTCCTGGCCCACCCACATGCCCAGAAAACACCACGCCTAACTCCTCCCTGTTAACAACACATCTAGGGGCCAGTGCTGTGGCATAGCAGGTAAAGCTGCTGCCTGAAGCTCCGGCCTGTTCAAGACCAGGCTGCACCACTTCCCATCCAGCTCTCTGCTGTGGCCTGGGAAAGCAGTGGAAGATGTCACAAGTCCTTGGGCCCCTGCACCCATGTGGGAGACCTGTAGAAGCTCCTGGCTCCTGACTTTGGATCAGCCCAGTTCTGGCCCTTGTAGCCATTTGGGAAGTGGACCAGTGGATGGAAGACCTCTCTCTCTCTTCTCCGTCTCTGCCTCTTTGTAACTCTGCCTTTCAAACAAATAAATAAACCTTAAAAAAACATGTCTCGAGACCCTCAGGAAAGACAAGCTCTCTAGCTGCAATAAGTCACAGCCCCTATGGATTCTCCCCCTGAATCTGATCAGTCCTCAAAAGACAGTTGTTTTTAGAATATTCTTTTTTTTTTTTTTGACAGGCAGAGTTAGTGAGAGAGAGAGAGGCAGAGAGAAAGGTCTTCCTTCCGGTGGTTCACCCCCCAAATGGCCACCACGGCCAGCATGCTGCACCGATCCAATGCCAGGAGCCAGGTGCTTCTCCTGGTCTCCCACGCAGGTGCAGGGCCCAAGCACTTGGGCCATCCTCCACTGCACTCCCGGGCCACAGCAGAGAGCTGGACTGGAAGAGGAGCAACCAGGACAGAATCCGGCGCCCTGACCGGGACTAGAACCCGGGGTGCCGGCGCCACAGGCGAAGGATTAGCTTAGTGAGCCATGGTGTCAGCCAAGACAGTCATTTTTAAACATTAAAGACATCAGTCTGTCCACTGCCATCTTTTCTAGAACAGTCCACCAGAGGCCTCCCCTTACCATAGACCACTTGTGCCAATTCTTAGCCAAAGCACTGTGTTCTTTGTTTTATTTTTATCTAAACTGTAAACTTGAGTCCTCACCTTGGCACAGATGATGGAAGACAGCGCCGCCCACTGTACTAACGCGTGCAAGTCTGAGGCTTCAGAACCAATTTTTCTATGACAGTGAGAACGAAATCGCAAATACACAGATGCACATTCAGCAGCCCATTAAAACAATCCACCATGACAGAAGAGGGTAAATTCCAGGGACACAGCAGTGATTCTGAATGAACAAATCTATTAAAATATTACAGTCCATAAAATTACTTCAGGAACCGCAGGAAAACAATTTAAAATACGTTAACACCGATTTAAAATGGTATCGCTTAGCATAAAATGAGAAGAGTACGGTGCTCACCTGACAGAGGACGATGCTCGGGGTGCTGGTCGCAGGTTCCAGCGCTGCACTGTCTGGGCTCACATCCCGGCTCCATCAAGGACAAGCCTGACCTTGAGTTGACTTTGGGCTGCTCGTTTAGCCTGTGTGTGCCTCTGAAGTAGTGTTAACAGCTGTTCTTATTTTTTTTTTAATTTTATTTATTTATTTGAAAGGTAGAGTTACAGACAATGAGAGGGAGAGACAGAGAGAGAGGTCTTCCATCCGCTGGTTCACTCCCCAAATGGCTGCAATGGTCGGAGCTGCGCCGATCTGAAGCCAGGAGCCAGGAGCTTCTTCCAGGTCTCCCATGTGGGTGCAGGGGCCCAAGGACTTGAGCCATCTTCTAGTGCTTTCCCAGGCCACAGCAGAGAGCTGGATTGGAAGAGGAGCAGCCAAGACTCGAACAGGCGTCCATATGGGATGCCAGCATCGCAGGCGGAGGATTAACCTGCTGCGCCACAGTGCCAGCCCTTAGCAGCTGTGTCTGCAAGCGCAGATGCAGAGCTGAGTGAGTGCCTGGTGCTCCGTAACCTTCACGGAGGTGTTGCCTCCCGCAGCCTTTTCCTGGCTGGCGGAGGGGCCGTGATGGCCCCAAAGGGGACAGACTGAGTGAGCGACCCACGGGGCCCAGCATCGGGCTGGGGAAGCGCTGTCTCAGAGCGGGGGCCTCTCCCTGGTGTGTGGGGCTGGGTGCCCAGGAGGGCCTGCGCTGGGCAGCAGAAGGGAGGAGTGGCGGGGGCCGGACCAGGTGAGCGCAGAACAGAGACCAGCCCCGGGGGGCAGGGGCTGCAGGGGCTGCGGGCAGTGCTCGGAGCACGGCCAGCCAGTGTGAAGGCTCAGAAACCACAGCTGCAGGGCTCTGGGGGTCTCCTCAGGGCAAGAAGGCGCCGCGTGGCTGCCTCCCCCTGCCATGGCAGCCTCTCCTCCCCCGACTTTGTGTCCACCGCTCCCGGGAAATCTCCCCAACGCGAGAGCCTTAAGGTAATCCATCGAGAAAGGAAGAAGCTGTTTCCAAAACTGCAGGGGGTGGGAGCTGGGAGATAGCCCCCCTACACCCGCTGGCCCCCGATTCCTGGCTCTCGCCAGACCTGCTGCCTGCTTCCTGCCAACACCTGCGTGCTGCCCCTCCCCCCTTCGCTGACCCGGAAGGGCTGGAGGAGACCCTGGTCTGTATTTCTCCCTTACCTGGACTCCTCCGGGTGCAAGAAATAAAGAGAAAGCTAACAATTGAAGTAGAAAAATAATAAGTCACGATAAATATAAATACGGTCTCATCCTTGGACAGCTGAAGCACTTCTGTTAGAAAACTTTAGGTCTAATAAAAATTTCATGGCTTGGCAAGACATAAAATAAACATACCCAGAATCAATGGCATTGTTCCCCAGGAGCAGTGACCTGGGATGCATCATTTATAAGGAAATTCTATTTACAATAGAAATAAAAATATAAAATATTTAGGAACAAGTTTCAGAAGAGACGCATAACCTTTATACAGAAAACGACCAAAGTGTATGCGGGAATAGGAGAGCTTGAAGGGAAGCCGTGCGGGCAGTTTTAGGGGCCCAGATGAGATGACAATGCCCGTTGTCAACAGGTTGACCAACGGCTCCCTCTTGGATGAGCACCAGTCTGCCTGGAATGCTGGGTAAGGGCTTAAAATTCATCTAGGACAAAATCCACGTACTTGGACAGAAACAAGACTCAGAGGCCGACACATGGCACCAGGGTGACCAAGAATGTGCCTGGAGAACCACACAGCCAGGGCTGAAAGCCGAGCCCCTGACCACGCCACCCTCCCGAGAGCGTGGGTCCCCTCTCTGTAGGTGAGCGTCGCAGCCACACTCACAGAAGTCTCTGGAAGGCAGGATGGCGACATCTGTGAGAGCAGCATTGTGCACGGTCTCTCCTGTCTCAAGGTAGAGACTTGAAATGACAGCGATCCAGGGAGACACGGACTGGGAGAAGCCAAGGTTTATTCCATGGGCAGTAAACGTAGATGTGACGTAGAGTCAGGAAATCAAAAACCAAGTCCAATGCAGGCAACGCAAGTCGCAAGAAAAATAACACCTAAAATGCAGACAAAAGAGTTCATAACACATTCTCCATGGAAAAACGGGGACTCTTATTTGGGGGCATTCTTGCTGTTCTGGAATGTTCCGGGATTGTCTTTTGTTGGGGGGGGGGGTGAGAGCACAGCCCCACCCTTGCCTAAGCCCTGAGGCGGGGCAGGGGCCTAAACGGGGTGCCTCATCCTCAGGAAGACTTGTAAGGCCGTGAGCCCTCAGCACTCAGGATAGATGAAGTGGCAGGTGCAGGGGTCAGCGGGAGCTGTGGCAGCAAGAAATGACCACGTGGCTCATGAGAAGTTCAGCTTTGCACAGTTCACCAAATGAAAGCCAATTACTCAGGTGCCCTTACGTCTGCTGTCCTAACCCTTGGGCTGCTGCACCTGTGTCTCCTACACATGTAGGGGGCTGACGTGCCAGGAGTTCTGACAAGAGTGTGGCGGCACAGCTCTTCTGCTGGGGTGCCCCACTGCACCTGTCACAGCCTCCTGAGCTCCCTCCCCAGCCAGAGTGAGAGCCCAACTGGGGCCCTCAGACTCGCACTCTCTCCCCCAGGGCTCCCCTCCCTTTGGCTGTGCAGACCACCTGGCTGCTCCCCGAATGTGCTGAGGAATCTCCTGCCACAGGGCCTTTACACCTGCTACCGCGCTCCCCCTACACCTCCACCTGCACCTCCCATCCCTTCCTTCACTGCTCAGCCACAGCAGCATACAAACGCACATCTTAGCAGACACAGACATTGTAACCCGGCCCAGCTCAACCCTGCCTTTCTCCTTTGTCTTGCTGGAAGCCAGGCTGCTCCAGTGTTTGCTTTTCGTGAGCCCCGCGAGGGTGGGCGGCCCACGGTTTGCTGCACCTGCTGTGTCATCTGCGCATGTCTACCTGCCCCAGGCTGCTCTCCTGCAGAGACTGTGGAGGGCGGGGCGGCGGAGTGGGGTCAGCCTGGCCCCCAGGGCCTCCTCTGCAGGTCAGCCCTCACTCCAGGACACCTCACCGAGCTGCTACCAGCTCTCATGGCCGCCCGGAGGGCTGAGCTGTTCCTCTCTGGCCATCCCTCCTTCCTCTCCCCACTCCCGCTCCCCCCCCCCCGCCATTTCCCCCTTGCACACTTCCCACGCTTCTCCACACTCCGGCCCCCAGTTGGGGGCTGCTTCCCCGAAGCCTCAGAGCAACACCGACGGCCGCCTGTCCTATCTGCACTGCTCATGTCTCTGCCCTGGTGTCTCGGAAGTGGGCATTCTCACCGCCATGATGGTGAAGCGACAGAGCCCGTGCACGCGGGAGCAGTCAAAGGCCAGCAGAGTCAAGCAGTGTTGCCATGTTTTACGTTTCTGCAATTCAGCAGATAAACAGTGTTGATGAGCCGGTTGGATGTCTTGTGTAATCACACGGAGATAGTATTTATAATTAGCGCATTATTTTCCAAAGCTAAGATGGCCACATGAATAAAAGATTTTAAACTTGATCCAGAAGCACCCTGTCTGAAGCCTTGTTCTAATGAAATCATTGAAATAAGAGAAAACAAGAAAACACCCGATTTACACTGAGTCGTTCCCTGTGTCACTAACTACAGAGTAAACTAATGCATTTCCAGGGCACAGGGACAGTGCACGGTGGGCTAAGTTGCCACTTAGGAAAGCTGCATCCCAAATCTGGGTGACATCCAGTCCTGCTTCTGTTTCCCATCCGGCTTCCTGTTAACGCGCCTGGGAGGCAACAGACGATGGCCCAAGTACTTGAGTCCCTGCCACCCACCTGGGAGACCTGGATAGAGTTCCTAGATGTGGCTTTGACCTAAGCCAGTTATCGTGGGCATTGGAGAGCGAGCCAGCAAATGGAAGTTCTCTCTCTCTCTCTCTCTCTCTCTAGCTCTCTCTCCTCTTTCTGTCACTCTGCCTTTCAAATAAATATATAAGTACAACTTCAAGCACATTTCCAACCATAGGAGAAAGAAAGGTCCCTTAAACGAGTTCAGGTACCGTTTGAAGGGGACGATGCTGAGGCTGACCTGAGACCACAGCACTGATGTGTTCAGAGGCAGAGGCGCGAGGAGAGTGGAACACCAGAGCCCCGCCTCGGAACAGCGCTCTTGCCGCTGGCTGCTGTCTGCTTACCGTGTGTGTGTGTGTGTGTGTGTGTGTGTGTGTGTACTGAGGGGGGTTGGTGGTGATCTGCATCCTCTTCTAAAGTTGATGCAGCTATATCCCCAGAGCGAGACACCCCACTTCTCCCTGATAAGCAGGAGTGAAATCATGTTGGGATTAATTTTATCTCCGATAGCTTGATGCGGGGAGCACGCTCTCTGTTCTGTTGATTTTCGGAGGGCAATGATTCTGAAACACTTTATCGACTTAACAGCGTCCAAAGTACAAACAGAAAAGAACTATAGCAAATGCACAAATCGGCGGTGAGATGCACTCTGATTTCCAAAAGGCTCAGGAAAGAACCATTGTGCATCGAGTTGGTCGCCAGGAGCTCAGGCTGCACGGCAGTGTGCATCTCGCTCATGGCTTTCAGCTTGGGACACTCCGTGCAGGAGACACCCACGGCTTGTGCAGCCTGGCCCATCCACATGTGTGCCAGCACACATACGGCTTGTGCCAGCCATGGGTTTCACAACATTTCTGCATTCCTGATTTGTGCTGTAATCTCACGCATTAGCTTGTAAAATGATCCATCAATCCCTGGACCTCTTCCTCCGAGGAGGTAACAAATGAGCAGACCCTGGCTCCTGGGCTTGCTCCGTAGCCCCCACTTCCTGATGGGCGATTTTCTAGGATCAGAGCGTTGGGTGGAGCCCAGGGTGCTGTGCAAACACTGATGGTGCATTTCTGTGAAGTCCTCAGGGTCTGTGTTCAGCAGCACTCTGCACAGGAGGGCCAGGGCGGAAGCAAAGGGGAAGAAATGCCAGCCCTTTGGAGCCAGCCGTCTCAGCATGCGGGGACACTGACCCTGTGGGGAGAGACGGAGATGATGGAGACGGGAGCCGCTCTCACACCCCGCGTCCGACTGAATCCTTAGGATGGTCATGGGGCACACGTATCTGCCGTAGCTCCTGGAAAATCAGAACCCAGCAGGCTGTGGAGCCCTGGAAATGTCACAGCAACACAGAACCCGCTGGGAAGAGGAGGCCTGAGAATGCCTCTCTCTGGGATTTTAGTTGGGTTGTGCAGCGGGGCAAGGCGTGGCCGTTGATTAAGGAAGCTCGTGAACTCAGCCGCCTCGCCGACATGGGGACCGTGTGTACTGCCCGTGGTGTTGACACACGTTGCTGGGACAGTTGCTTCTCTTCGGATCACAGTGCTGACCATCGTCAGGCAGTGTCCTTCCGACTCACGGTTTCCCTGACCTTGCACTCGGGTCAGAGGAGTGTGGTGAGCGCGTTAGTGACAGGCAGCAGGGTAAAGCCTGCACTCGACTGTCTCGCGTGTGTGATCAGTGGCAGCATGGCAAGAATGTATCCCGCAATCCATCCAGGACTTTCTCAGCGGGAGTGCTTGGTGCAGTGGGCAGAGCTGCTCCTGGGTGGGCCTGCCTCCCCTAGCGGACAGCCTGGGCCCCCTCCCACCTCTCAGCGGGCAGAGCTGCTCCTGGGTGGGCCTGCCTCTCGTAGCGGACAGCCTGGGCCCCCTCCCACCTCTCAGTGGGCAGAGCTGCTCCTGGGTGGGCCTGCCTCCCGTAGAGGACAGCCTGGGACCCCTCCCACCTCTCCTGCGATCCAGCTTCCTGCCAATGCGACTCTGCCATCCACATGGGAGAACTGGATGGCGTGCCTGGCTCCTGGCTTCAGCTTGACCCAGTCCTAGCTGTCTCCGGAATCTGGGGAGTGAGCCAGCAGATGGAAAATGAATCTCTTTCTCTCTCTCTCACTCTCTTTTTCTATCATTCTGCTTTTCAAATAAAGAAATCTTAAAAAAAAAAGAACGAACGAACTTGGGAAGCCGCTTGGCGCATCTGAGCTGCCGCTGCACCTGCACCTGCCCAGCCCGGCCCTGGGTCTAGCTGCCGCGGTTCACACTCCGGCTCAGCCACTTGCTGCCAGGACGTGCTCGCCGCAGGTGGCTCAGCCACGGTAACAAAGCAGCACAGGCCGTGCATCTTGAACATCGACAGTTACTTCTGCTCCCCGGGGTCTGCGGAGGGGCACAGCTGGGCTTGCCGATGGATGTCTTCCGGCCGTGTCCTCATGCATTAGAGAGGAGAGGAGAGGGGAGGAGAAGAGAGGGGAGGGGAGGGGAGGGGAGGGGAGGGGAGGGGAGAGGGGAGGGGAGGAAAGGAGAGGGGAGGGGAGGGGAGGAGAGGAGGAGAGAGGGGAGGAGAGGAGAGGGGAGGGGAGGGGAGGAGAGGAGGAGAGAGGAGAGGAGGGGAGGAAAGGAGGAGAGAGGGGAGGAGAGGAGAGGGGAGGGGAGAGGAGGAGAGAGGAGAGGGGAGGGGAGGGGAGGGGAGAGAGGGGAGAGGAGGAGAAGGGAGGGGAGGGGAGGAGAGGAGGAGAGAGGAGAGGAGAGGAGAGGGGAGGAGAGGGGAGGGGAGGGAGGGGAGGGGAGGAGAAGGGAGGGGAGGGGAGGAGAGGAGGAGAGAGGAGAGGAGAGGAGAGGGGAGGGGAGGGGAGGGGAGAGGGGAGGGGAGAGGGGAGGGGAGGAGAGGGGAGGGGAGGAGAGGGGAGGGGAGAGGGGAGGGGAGGAGAGGGGAGGGGAGGAGAGGGGAGGGGAGGGGAGGAGAGGGGAGGGGAGGGGAGGAGAGGAGGAGAGAGGAGAGGAGAGGAGAGGGGAGGAGAGGGGAGGGGAGGGGAGGAGAGGAGGAGAGAGGGGAGGAGAGGGGAGGGGAGGGAGCTCGAGTCTCTCCTTCCAAGACACTAACCGCATGCATGCGCAGGAGGGCTGCACCTCCACAATCTAAGTAACTCCAGAAGCGGCACCCCGTTACCCTTCAGTAGCAGATTTCAAGGCAGGAGGCTGGAGGAGACGTGCGCACCTGCCCAGAGCAGCCGCGACCTGTCCCCTCACCTTCAGCGGAACCACTTCTCGCTGTGCTGAGGAATTGCCGTTGTTTGCTTCTTAATGAAACACTCAATACATGCTGTGGGCTTTGCACCATTTTCAATATTTGCGAAGAGTTTTCAGTTAGGAATGAAGTCATATTGATTTGCTGCCAGGGCAGGGAGGTTTGGAATACTTTGTTGTATTAATTGCCATAGAAATGAAATGTGGAGATCTCACAGTGTCTGGGCATTTGGTGTGTTGTTGTCAAGAGACAAAAATTAAGGAAAGACTGGCCTATTGGACCTGAGACTCTAACCCACCTAAGAGAAGTGTCAGCTGGACTGAATTCAAAACCGAGCTCTCACAGGCCAAACGGAATGAGAAGTTCCAGGATTATCAGAGGACTGCCCTTGGTGCAAGAGGCGAAGTGCCGTGTTACGGGGGCTGCCAGGATGCCCGCCCCCTTCCTGGTGTTCCTCCAAGGGACTGTTACACCAGGGCTTACATACACTTTGAGGGTCCCCCAGACTCCGTGGGCTGAAATCCAGCCCTCATCTTGAGGTTCTCAGAGAATGGGAACAACCCGACAGAGGTGTTGGGAAGTGCGTCTCTGTGGGGTGATGCGGGTTCTTTGAAGCCACGAGGGTGGAGCCCCCATGACTGAACCCTGATGGCATTGTAAAGAAAGTCACACACACATGCACTCAAGCATACACATCCACATATATACACGCATGCACACATGTACACACAAACACACACGTATATACCCACACACATATATACACATGCACACACACAAACATGCACACATACACACATGTATTCACATGTATGCACACATGTACACATAGACACACGTGTATACACACACATATATATACACATGCACACATACATATAAACACACACATGTGCACACATATATACATGCATGCACACACGTACACATAAACACACGTGTATATACCCACACATGTACACATGCGCACATACATAAACATGCACACACGCGCACATATATATGCATGCACACATGTACACATAACACACACGTGTATATACCCACACATACATACACATACACACATATAAACACGCACACACATGTGCACGCATATATACACACATGCACATACGTACACACAAACATATGTATAGATACCCACACACATATATACACATGTACACATACATATAAACACTCATGCACATGTGCACATATATATACATGCATGCACAGTGCACACAACACACACGTGTATATACCCACACATATATACACATGCACACACACATAAACATGCACACATGCACACACATCTATACATGTATGCACACATACGCACACAAACACACACGTGTATATACCCACACATATATACACATGCACACACATAAACATGCACACACATGCGCACGCATATATACACGCATGCACATACGTACACATAAACATGCATGTGTACATACCCACACACATGTATGCACCCATACACACATACACACACATGCATATACAACGTACATATTTACCCACATCTCACCCATGTATACACGCATGTGTGTGTGCATTACATGCATGCATACACACGCACACACTTGTCCACCATGCTGTTTCTTGCCGTGTGACGTTTGCCCGGTGCTGCCAGCAAGGAGCTCTTCACCACCTGAGGCCCTGACCCTGCACCTCCTGAACCAGCAGCCAAAATACATCTCTCTGCTTCTTAAAGCAGCGGCCCCAGGGATTCCGTGGTAGTCATGGAAACTTGGGTGCTGGTGCACAACACAGGACTGCCAGGCCGGCGGGGACAGGGACACAGGACGCAGTGTTTGCGGAGGTGGCCCCGGCCCCCAGCTCACCTCTGCGCCAGAGAGCGGAAGGGGACACCACGGAGGCGGCCTCTCCGATGCACAGGTGCTGGGAAGCCGGCCAGTGTCTGCCAGCTGGGGTGAGGCCAGCCGCCTCCCCTGCCTGTCGGCCGGGCCTTTTGCTTGAAGACCCTTGGGTCAAAACCACTCGGCAACTCCAGCTGTGACGACTGCAGTCAGCCCTCGCGGGACTGCCAGCCGGAAGCTCTGGTCCTTTATTTTACGGACACTGCTGGTGCCCGTGCGGTGCAGCCGAGCTCATGAGGGAGGGGGGCTTCAGGGAGGTCGTGGGCACCGCTGGGACCCCGCCTCTGCTCTTTCCTGAGCTCACACCCTGTTTTGTGGATTTACATCTCCCCTTCCCATATTCACATAGGTCACCCTTTGAGAGGCCCATTCGTGTGTTTGCTAATAATCATCACATATTCCAGTGAGAAAGGGATCCTTCCAAACCATCAGAGAACTTTAGGGGTTATTCAGGAAAGTCAGGCAGTGACAGCAGGCCGACGTGTAATTAGTACACGGTTAGTTTCTGTCTTTAGCTCACGCTGGGCTTTGGGCCCCCGGGCAATGCAGCACGGGGCTGGTGAGGGCTTCTCACCCATCTGTTCCGTCCAGCATCGCCAGGACGGGCAAGTTAAACACCGAGAGGTCTCCTCTCGTGCTGCCGACAGCTGGTCATTAGGGCCCTTCTTTGACTTCTCAGGGGTCAGGGCGCCCAGTGCCCTCGGGGACCTCTGGAAAGTGGCTCTCCTCCGAGCTGGGGCACAGACCAAAGAACAGACCTCCACAGGCCGCCCACGCCACACTGGCAGCTTCCTGGCAGGGCGTGGCCTCCTCGGGCTGCGTGCGAGTCAGGGTTCCCAGGGAGAGCCAACACGGGGTATATACGATCTGTCAGAGCAAGGACTCCTGCAACCGTGCAGGCTGAGAAGTCCCGTGACCTCCTGGCTGCAGGCCGGAGGCCCTGCAGGGGGCGGCGTCGGGTCCAGCCTGAACGCAGGGGACGAGGGCTCTCCTTACCTGGAGCGCATCGGGCAGGGCCGCGAGAACAGATTCCTCCTTACTGCTCATCCACAGTGGATGAGGCCCACCCATTCAGAAGATTTGCTTCATTCACTGAATCCATCAACAGTTCACGCATCAAGAAACTCCCTCGCAGACGCCCTGGGACTCAACGGAGGTGACCCAGAAATCGAGCGTCACAGGCTCACCTGGCCCTCCCCCACCCTCTGCCGGGAGCCAGGAAGGCTGATTGGTTAATACGCCAGAACTGGTTGGGGGCTCAAGCCCTTGCTTCTTCCACAAGCTGTCAGGATGAGGCCTGGCAGCTGTGGGAGGGGAGCTGGCATGGGATCAACGATGCAGTTCGGGGCACAGGAGAGGCCAGGCTGAGGGAGAGTGGCCAGTGGCCCCGCCTCCACCCGCATGCCCTCTGATCCACACACCCTCGTCATCAGATGAGACTCAGTGCTGGCCCATACAGGGCCCCAGTGGGGTGTGCCGTCTCCCCCACCCCCGGATGAGGGGAAATGACGGAAGTGAATTTGTCATGGAGCTGAAGTTGCGGTCACACCAACAGCAGAAAGAATATTCTAGAATTCCATTTTATTAACAGAAGCATGCCCGTCTTCAGCTTGGATGCCCCTGACATCGCGCACAATCTGGTGGCAGGGTCAGGCGCAGGGACAGAAGCCCCCAGCAAAGCACAGGACCCAGGCAGCCTGCCCAGGTCGCCCAAAGCTGCCCCCGTCACTCCAGGCGCCTCCTCTACAGAAAGCAAGGGGACAGGACCCTGGCTTAGGTGCCCCAGTCCGTAACAGCACCATGCATGGCTCAGCGGTAGGGAACAGACACTGGTTTCTTACAGAGCTGGAGGCTGTGGGGCTTAGAGTTGGAGACGCAGGCGCCCACTCTCGGTGAGGACGTCTGCCGGCTCACCCACAGCAGCAAGGGGAAGGGAGGACAGCTCCCAAGAGCAAGAACGTGCTTTTTTAGAGATTTATTTATTTGCACGCATTCATAAAAACAACTTTCGGAACACAGTGATTCTCCCCACCCTACCGCCCTCCCACCCCCTTCCTCTTGCTCTCCTATTCCCAGTCTTATTTTTCACTAAGCTCTATTTTCAATTAACTTGCTACACAGAAGATTAACTCAGAAATCTGAATATAGACTCAATTTGCTTTTATAACAAAGGTGCCCTTGAGCAATGACCGTGACCGTTCGTGACCCAGCACCTCTTCAAGGCCCCACCCGTCAACATCGTTGCCTTGGAGACTAGGTCTCCAACACGCGAACGTTGGGGCAGCATTCAGGCCGCAGCAGATACGAGTCCTCCACCGCCGGAAGCCTGAACCCCGGCAGCTGGTGTTTGAACATGTCCATGCTCCCATCTCACCCAACTCCCGACGAGGAGACGCTGACTTTCCACTCACAGAGCAAGGCTGGTGCCCGCAGCCAGAGCTCCTCTCAGTATCCACAAAATAGACTAGCGTGCCAGCCACAGAGAGCCCGAGGGGCAGGCTTTGGGCTCCTGCACCCACGTGGGCTTTGGCCTGGCCAGCTCTGACCATTGCAGCCATCTGGGAAGTAACCCTATGGATGGAGAATCTCTCTCTCTCTCTCTCTCTCTGTCTCTCTTTTTGTATGTGTGTGTGACTTTCTCTCTCTGTAATGCTGCCTTTCAAATAAATAAATAAATAAATCTTAAAAAAGATATATTAGAGATTAGTCTCAGCTATTAATGGGAGTGTGCTATTATTTCATTAACCATACTTTGAAGAATATGGCTTCAGGACAAAAAGGAACTTGACTCAATCAGGAGAAGTATTTTATCTCTTCCTGCCTTTCTTTCCTCTCCCTCCTCCTCCTCCTCCTTTTCTCTTTCCAAGTTGTGCGACCTTGAGATCCTCACAGTAAAGCGTCCTCAAATGCCCTCATTAAACCCTGGCGTGGATTGGGAATGAAAAGCACTATGGTCTAAATTCACTTTCTTCCAAGATCACCCCCAAATACATACACTTGCACACACATGCACACATGTGCATGTACACACATGTGCACACACACAAGCTGTGGGCTCTAGAATGGGCAGTTGGTGCTGCGGAAGGACCTCAGCATTTCAGCCCCAGCTGCAGGCTGGGGAGTAAGTGAGATAGAGACAGAGGAGGCAGAGGGCTCCAGGTGGAGGAGGCGGGCAGGGAACGGGTGGTGGAGGGCGAGCAGGAAGGAAGCTGCCGGTAAATCCTGGCTATTTTGCAGGACAGGCTCCAGCACATTAGGGGTGCTATGCAGGGCACGGGTTGCTGGGTGATAAGACGTGGGGTCTTCATTCCGCCAGGCAGTGGGGACAGGTGCACAGCATTTTAAATGAGGCGCCGTCACCTGGTGCTTGCTCTCTAACATTTGTCTCCCCCACCTGACAAATCCGTAGTGGCCCATTTGGGGGTTTGGTTTTGAAGGGTGTGAGTGACATAACTCGCACCATTCCATTCTTACATCATTTCAAATGATTATTTATTTACTTGAAAGGGAGAGATGGAAAGTAAAAGAGAGAGAGAGAGAGGGAGGGAGAGAGAGAGAGAGAGGTCCATGTTGCATCTGCTGGTTCATTCCCCAAATGCCAGGGCTGAGCCAGACCGAAGCCAGGAGCCCAGAACTCAGCCTGGGTGTCCCACATGAGTGGAAGAGATCTAAGCATTGAAGCACTGGCAGGAAGCTGCGTTGGAAGCAGAGCGGGGACTGGAACGCAGACACTCCCACAGGGGACTTGAACATTGTAACTGCTGTGCCCAAGCCCACCCGGTTCTCAGGTCACTCTGCGTTACATTTACGGCTCTGCCTTGCTCACGGCGGTTCTCTTCATTTGCTCAGTCTGTGTCAGAGATGGGGTAGACACCGATACGATGATCAGGAAGATGTTCACAGGCGAAAGGTGGGAGACGGAGCAGTCACCAGCTAAGCCACCGGGAACTCTTGAGAAAGCACGGTTATAAGGATGCTGCTCCTTCCATGTGTGTCCCTGGGACCCAAACCGAAGTCTGTGTGAGTGGGGCTCACGTGTACCCTGCAGAAATCCCCAGTAAGCAGAGACTGATTTTCTTCTCCCTGCGACACAAGTCACAGTCTGGGCAGAATGATGGCTCAGCTGTGTCCTGCCCCCTGCTGCTCTCTGGGGGACAGCTAAAGATGGACACCGGGGTGGGACTCACTCCTCCATGCGCAGTCTTGAGTTCCCATCCTGGCACTGAGCCCGCCCAGCCCTGTCACACGGCACGCACCACCCAGCTACAGCTGGGACCTCCTTGGGAGAGCAGCAGCCGGGCCGCAAGGGACTGACAGCGTGGCAGCGATAGAATGCCGGTGCAGCTTCCCGGTGTGAATCTAAGTGCGAGAAGCCATCTACAAATTTACCTTTGTGACTGTCCCATCCATAATTGATTTCCTCCAGGAACCAAGTTCTCGCTCAGCAGCCCATGCACTCTTGAAGACCCCGGGAATGGAATTAGAAGGCACGATTCACGCGCTTGCCTTTCCCACCCCAAAGCCCTTGGGACGCTTGAATTCCGTTTACATTTCCTGAGAGCTTGGAGACTTGCAGGCTGTGAGGCTGGCAGCCAAACCCAGGGGGCCGCCGTGGAGGGCAGGCTGGGCGCTGTGTGATCCTGAGACCGAGCCGCCGCGGAAGGAGCTGACTGTCCCAGGAGGGCTGCGTGCCCAAGGGGGAAACCCAGACGCCTTCCCCTTCCAGCAGGGCTGTGATTACATGGCTGCATGAATGGGGGCATCCACAGGGAGACACCCCTGCAGGGGAGCCCCGCACCTTCCCCCAGCTCCTGGACAGCCGTGTCCTCTGGGCAGCTGTGCACTGCCCAAGCTCTGATGGATAGAAGCTGATGCACCGTGCCCGAGTCGGGACCCCTCCCGCATGCCCGCTCCCTGGGTGTGCAGGTGCACTGTGTGCTCCCCAATGTGTCCTTGCCACCACCAAGTTCCTGGGCCAATTTTACTATTTTACTATATCTATATCTATATCTATATCTATATACACACATATATATGTATATATTTGTATATACATATAACATATATGTAAAAGGCATGTACAGATGCATAAATAAATGTTTTCTTAATGCCTGCACAGGAGGCTGCTTTGACCTTCAAAACCTGCCTATCTGAGCCCCTCTTGAACCCCCGTGTGCTTGCTCTGCTGGACTGGGTGGGTGCATCTCACGGCGTGTGGACTCCCCAGCAGCACCTGCACACACACGCACAGCCTCTGTGCACAGAAGTTAGTGGCTGGGTTTCTGACCCCAGGAAGGACGTGTCGTGTACAAGGCTCCCTAGCCTGGGGGGTGGGGGGGTTGCAGTTAGTTCCTTGTTCCTGCCAGGCATGCGGTTAAAAAGGATCTGGTCGTCCCCTCCCAACCCGGACGTCCACAGCTCTAGCCCTGCCCCTACCCAGGTGCTGGAGCTGACAGGTTTCTTCCCTTGTGAATGGAAGCAGCCAGAGCTCCACCCTGGAGCCCACCGCCCCGCGTGGAAGGTGGAAATGCCGGAGAAAGGGGCTGCGTGGAGGGTGATCTGTCTGCAGACGGCAAGTTGCAAACACCAAGCTGTGAGGAGGAGGAGCACCCTGGATGGACCCCGATGAAGAGCTCCACACCAGAAACGCTGCCCCTGGCTGGGCTGCCCCAGCTGCCATGACCTTTCCAAGGCTGCGCACCCCGCCACCACCGTCCCCCACTCCCACACTAGGCCAAAGCTGGACGCAGCCTGCTGGCCAGAGACGCGCACTGCAGCCAGGCCAGGGGCACCCACAGCCTGGGACAGCCCAGGAGCTCCGCCAGCCAGCCCAGAAGAGCCTCACTTTCTGTGCGTGTGCGCAGGCACACAAATCCAGTGACGAAAGGGAAAGTGTAATTAATTTATGCACAGCGAGGACTTGTAGCCTTGCTTGTCTGTTCGTGTCATTTTGGACACAAATCACGTGGCTTTCCGTGACAATGATCTGTGTGGAGGAACAGGGCAATGTTATTTTTAAAGATTTATTGATTTATTTGAAAGATAGAGTTACACAGAGAGAGGAGAGGCAGAGAGAGAGAGACAGAGACAGAGACAGACAGAGAGAGAGGTCTTCCATCTGCTGGTTCACTCCCCAGTTGGCCGCAACAGCCAGAGCTGCACCGATCCGGTGCCAGGAGCCAGATGCTTCTTCCAGGTCTCCTGCGTGCGTGCAGGGGCCGAAGGACTTGGGCCATCTTCCACTGATTTCCCAGGCTACAGCAGAAAGCTGGATCGGAAGTGGAGCAACCGGGTCTCTAACCAGCGCCCACATGGGATGTCGGCACTTCTGGCCAGGGCGTTAACCCGCTGCACCACAGCGCCGGCCCCAACGAACAGGGCAATTTTGAGAACACTTGTTTTCAAACGATGCAGTTTTGTTCCAGGGAAGACATTCGCCTGTAATTCTGCCACATTTTAGCAGGGACTGCATGAGAACCCTGTGTCTGAGGCGTGCGCGACCCAAAGTGAGAGTCTGAGATCCCAGTGTGATTATGACTCAACGCACGAGGGCTTGTGGACCGGCTGCTCAGGGTCTCAGCACACCTGAGGGAAGAAACCGGAAGTTCCTCTGGATGTGCTCCACAGAACCTTCTAGCTGGGCCTTGTGGTCCTCGCTTTGCAGGGAGGAAACCGGCAGCTCAGAGGAGATAAAGACTTGAGCCCTGCTAAGAGATCTGTGTGGTGGCAGAACCGACTTCCGCCTTTGACAGGGAGCCATGGCTTTGCTTGTTGGACCACACAACGCCTGGTTTCTTCCCTACACAGCTAACTTGCCCCAGGTACAATAATAAGGCACTAAGACATTATTTCTTGAAGCATTCGTATTCTACCCCTAAGCTCAGGGATACCTGCAGTCAAATAGATCGTCCAGGAGAACAAGCTGCTCGTCTGCTCCCTGCTGTTGTCCACCCCAGGAGGTAGCAGTGGTGGCCAAAGAACCTGGGTCCCTGCCACGCACGTGGGAGACCCAGACGGCGCTCTTGGCTGCTGCTTCAGCCGGGCCCAGCCTCACCTGTTGTGGGCGTGTGGGGAGTGAACCAGCAGACGGGCTTCTCGCTCTCTCCCTCTCTCCATGTATGTACACACACATACACACATACATGTGTTTATATGTGTGTGTACATAGTTTCAGTTTTTTACTTGGAATATAACATATATTATAACCCAAGTAAACAAGGTAAAAAGAAGGAAACATCCGTGAAGAGATTTGGGTCTCGCCACGTCCACTTCTTTTCTAGGAGGGCACTAGTCACACACCAAACCGAAAATGAGGTCAGGAATTGTGATTTGATTGATGCCATCAACAAAGGAGATGGATTTTGCCGGACAGCAAGCAGTGGCCAGCGCAGTCATTCACTGAAGTTGTACTGGGGCTCGGGATTAAGAAGCCATCACAGGGCTGGCACCGTGACTCACTTGGTTAATCCTCCGCCTGCGGTGCTGGCATCCCATATGGGCGCCGGTTCTAGTCCCGGTTGCTCCTCTTCCAGTCCAGCTCTCTGCTGTGGCCCAGGAGTGCAGTGGAGGATGGCCCAAGTGCTTGGGCCCTGCACCCACATGGGAGACCAGGAGAAGCACCTGGCTCCTGGCTTCAGATTGCCGTAGCTCCGGCCACAGTGGCCATTTGGGGAGTGAACCAAAGGAAGGAAGACCTTTCTGTCTCTCTCACTGTCTGTAACTCTACCTGTCCAAAAAAATAAAATAAAAGAAGAAGAGGAAGAAGAAGCCATCACAGATCTAGAAACACAACTCCAAGTTCAAGGTGCTGCTGGGACCTGAGTGGGGGGCAGGGGCATCACGCCAGAAAACAGGGGGTGTGGGGACTGTTACATACCCGCCACCTTCGTGCTGTCTCCCCCACGGGAGGCTGAGTTCCCCGCTCGGAGGCAGGGTGGAGACAGAACTCAGAAGCAACGGCAATTAGCTGGTGGCTGATGTCAGTGGGACAGGTACACTCGTGGGCAAAAGCTGTGGAGGAGAAGGGGGCTCAGGACTAACTTAGACGTGCAGAAGCCTGGTCAGTGATGGAAAACCCGCAAAAAAAGACTGCAAAGACGCTGCCACTGAGATGGAAGGCAAACCACGGGGAGGTGTGGCTGAGAGGGAGCCGCTGGCCACTCCCACCCAGGGCTGCAGGTCAGCACCTGAGCAGAAATACTGACCTTGACACCTGCTGCCCCGCAGGCTGGGGGAGCCCTGTGGGGAGGGCTGGATGACCCCGGGCGGGCGGCGCTCTCTCCCTTCCTGCTCCGCACAACCTGCTCGTTTGTCCTGAGTCAGCTGCTGAGTGCATCCTAACAGCCCTGATGTGCTGGGACCACCTTCAAAAGCCCAGCCACCCGGGGCCGAGGTGCCTTCAGCCCTGGGCGTCCCTGCTGCTGCTTCTCTATTCCAGTCTCTCATCACTGCTTAAAACCCACCGACACTGCGCGCACCAGAGAACTAACCTGCCGCATGAAACGTGAAACACAGGCGGAAGTCTGCAAACGTGGCTGACCACCACCGTGAGCGCGCCTCAGGGCTGTGTGCCGTGTGGACACAGGAGACCTGCAGCCGGGTGGGCTTCTGTCTTTCTTGCTGTCCAGGTCATTAATGTTGCCAAACACAAACTAGAAAAGCAAACTCTCCCAGCAGAGCCCACTGCTCCTTAAGATTTTTCTAGGTGAAATAAACTCATTTTTCCATGGTAGTCTAAATCCTTCCTGGGGCCAGCTCTGTGGTGTAGCAGGCTAAGCCCCCACCTGCTGCGCTGGCATCCTGTGTGGGCGCTGGTTCTAGTCCTGGCTGCTTCTCTTCTGATCCAGCTCTCTGCTATGGCCTGGGAAAGCAGTGGAAGATGGCTGAAGTCCTTGGGCCCCTGCACCTGCATGGGAGACCTGGAAGAAGCTCTTGGCTTCGGATCGGCTGGAGTTCCAGTCATTTCAGCCATTTAGGGAGTGGACCAGTGGATGTAAGACCCCTCTCTCTGTCTCTCCCTCTGTCTGTAACTTTTCCCTCTCAAATAAATAAATATTTTAAAAAATCCTTCCTAATCTCTCCCCACTTGTAAGCTCTACCAAGTGCATCACATTTTTTAAAAAAATTGAATGTACCCTGAACTCTTGGACCACAGAGTGACAAAGCTTGTTTCTTCCTTGAAGCTGCGAGAACGGGGAGGTGACGTCTCGGCGATGCTGGAACCCAGCAGGGAAGGCGGTCTGCCACACCGCGCGTGCTTTCCTTATGAGCGAGGGCAGTGGTTCCGAGGGGCTTCCTCATCTCGGCAGAGCTGGAGGGGGCTTTGGAGTCTCGTGGCAGGCCCTGGTGAGCTCCCCAGGCCGGGAGGCAGTCACAGGGCAGCTCCAAGGCAGACGAGTGCGCGGGTAAGAAGAGCAAATGCTGCTGCCACCGTGCACGGTGTGGGGGTGCTCTTCCTGGTGGCCGAGAACCAGTGCTGCTGCCTCCCAGCACAGGGCAGCAAACTGGGGCAGGCCCTCCCGTCCCTGGGGCAGGGCTGGCCCGAGCCTCCGGTCCTCACCTCTCTCTGATTTTGTGGGGTTGCTTTAAAAAGCATTATTTGTTTATTTGAGAGGCATAGAGAGAAAGGAAGGAGAGAGAAAGAGAGAGAGAGAGAGAGAGAGAGAGGTCCCATCCACCAGCTTAGTCCCCAAATGTTTTCAGTGTCGGGCTGGGCCGGGATGGAGCTGGCAGCCAGGAACACAATCCGGGTCTCCCACGTGGGTGGCAGTTTCCCGCTTATTGAGCCATCACTGCTGCCTCCCGGGGGAGGGGGATCTGTGTTCCTAGGAAGCTGGATCAGGAACTGGAGAATTGGATGCAGGGGCTCCAATGTGCGACCCCGGGCCTTCACCACCAGGCTTCCTGGTTTGTTGTGTGGTAAGGGAGTCCTAACTAACTCCAGCTAACCTCAACAAATCCCAAACAGGCTTTCGAACACTGTAACGTGTCCCACATTTAGATCTTTTGGTTTCCTAACACTGACAGCAGAGACCTGGAAAACCAAGAAAAACACAAAGATTTCTCTGCACAAACATTTGCCGGGCAGCTCGTCTGAGCAATGCAGTGTCTCTAGCGGGGTTCACGTGGGGCCAGGTGCACCATCATCGGGCTGCTGCCAACCGTTCAGCGTGTTTCCTTCATACATGTAGTAAGTCATCACACCAACTCCCCGTGTGTGTGTGTGTGTGTGTGTGTGTGTGTGTGTGTGGAGTCCCGCTCTGCTCTCCATCCCGGCTTGCTGCCAATGCACACCCTGGAAGGCAGCAGGAGATGGCTCACGTGTGTGGGTCTCTGCCTCCCTTGTGGAGGACACAGACCAAGCTCCAGGTTCCTATTTTGGCCTGGCCCAGCCCCAACTTCGCAGGCATCTGGGGAGGGAGCAGCTGTGAGAAGTCCTCTGTCTGTCTGTCTGTCTGCTTATCTCTCTGGGCCTTCAAATACGAAACAAGGAGTAAATAAAGCTGCTACGTTAAGAGCAAACAGAATCCAGTGATTTCTGTTTTTTATCTTGTATGATGCTATAGTAGTCAGTGTTTGCCAGAGACAGAACCAGTAAAATGCGTATTCATGTGCGTAACACACAGCACACATGCGTGCATATACATACATTACACACATACCTGATACATATAAACACATACACATACATACATACACAGATATTCCCATGTGCATATATACAAACGCATACATATACACACATACACATACACTCCACATATATAAACACACATACATATACACACACAAATACTCCCCACGTACATGCATAAACACACACGAAATATGCACACACATACACACATAGCCCTATAGACATACATACAGACATACATGCATATAAACACATACACACATACCCGCACGTACATATATAAGACACAAACACACACATACAGGCATGCACACACTTACATGCACACACATAGAGATTTATCATGAGACATTGGCAGATACAGCTATCGGAGCTGGCAAGTCCCGGGTCCTCAGGGTGGCCGGCTGGTGTGCAGCTTCCATCCAACAGGGGTAGCCAGAGCCCAGGAGAGCTGAGGCTGCAGCCGGACCTGAAGCCGCCTGCAGAGCCAGCCTGAGCCCACGCTGCAGGTGGAGGCCTCTCCCTGCTGGGCGTTGCCTGGTCTGCTTGTTCTGTTCCATCTCCCGCCTGGGGAAGCGCACTCACGCTGCAGAAGGCAATCTGCTCCCCTCAGTCCACGAGATGAACGCTGCTATCACACACAGCATCCTCACGGGAATGCCGGAGTGATGTTGACCAACACCTGGGCACCCAACGGCCTGGCCGATGTAGCACATGCGGGTAACCGTCACAGGGTCACCGCATCACTTGCAATCAGTTTTAAGGTAAAAATCTCTACGCGCTGTGCCTCTGCTGCGGACTAGCCAAGTCTCCCTGGGAAGATGAAGAGTGGAGTCAGACAGCCGTGTGGCAGAGCAAACCTCGCTCCTCTCTGGATGTTACAGAAATAAAGACGCGTTGAGGGACGGTGAGCACAACCCTCATCATTTAGTCAGAAGCCAGCAGAGAAATTAAAACCTGTCTTCAACTAAAACTGCAAACAAATTACACAAACTTACAGCGAAGACTCCTAAAATCAAAAACAGACACTGCTTTGTTCTCACTGCAGGAAGGAGTTCCTGTGCAGAGGTCGCGGGGTCAGATATAATGGACTATGCAGCCTCACCACGTAGTATTAGTCCTATATTACTGTAAAAGTATAAAGGTTTCAACAAGCCCCATCACGGGTATTTATGAGGCAGAGACAGTCAGAGCCCGTGAGCGAGCGAGCGAGTGAGCTGCCATCCACTCACTCACTCCTCAAATGTCTGCAACCGCTAGATGGTGGCTGCGGGAGGCCGCAGCTGGAAGCCAGGAGCTAGCTCCATGATCCTCAGCCTCCCAAGCTGGGCATTCACAGGAAGATGGAGCCAGGAGTGGAGCCAGGACCAGAGTGGGATGCAGGCCAGAGCCCAGGTCCTCTAGAGTGGGGTGCTAGCCAGCGTGTTAACTGCTGGGCCACACACCTGCCGCCATGCTGATACAACACTCTGAGGTACATATCATAGCACACATCATACTCTACACATTAGTATACGGTTATTAGAAATCAAGGAATTCTCCTCAAACCACATAATCGCATTGACGGTGCTGAAATCCTCGCCGCAGGGTCTCTCTGTCTCATCCAGCCTCATGTTCCAATTCAAGGAGAGTGACCTTGTAACCAGCATGGCAAACAAGATAGATAGATGGGTATATAGATAGATAGATTGAGATGTAGACAGTTGATAGAGAGGTGGTAGATGCTACAATACATGTACACATGCTATAGTTCATAGATTATAGATATATACAGTAGATGATAGAGACATAAGATGACAGTTATATATTGATAGTTGATAGATGATATGGATGACAGACGATCAGTATAGAGAGTTGCCAGATGATAGATAGAAGATACAGATGATAAATGATGTAGGTAGATTTATGGATGATAGATGATATAGACAGTTGATAGATACAGATGATAGATGATAGAGACAGATGATAAATAGTCTTGGGTCGTGAGTGAAGGGGCAACTAGAGTCTGGGTTACTCCACAAACCATGACCGCTGGTCACGCAGGCATTGGGTTGACGGAAATTTATACGCGCCTTGAGTCGTACCTGAAGGCAGCAGCGTCTGCTGGAGGCACCAGCGTTGCTCCCTGGCTGTCCCCACAGGGAAGATTCCATCAAGAATGGCTTGGAAATGAAAACGCAGAGAATTTCAATCACGTCCCTAGGTCACACCACAAAGCCAACAGCAAGACACAAGTTTTCCATCTTACAACCGCGGCTGGACCGCCCACGTACGGTAGACACGGGCATGCCGTATTTGCTGAAACAGTTATTCCTTACCACCCGCTGTGTCACGGAAACCCATTATCTTCTTGCACAAGGAAAATACCGCGTGTGGCATTTAGCGAACGGCTTTGCGGCCTTCAGACGTCTCTGCCTTTCTTTGGCATTTCGTCAGCCTCTCAGACTCAATCTCCTGAAATCCTCCCCTAATCCTTAGTTAAATGTGGCCTCCCAGCGCTGTCACTCAGAGGTGGTAGAAAGGTGAGATGGGGAAAACCCGCCTGTGGTTCGTAGCTCACTTACCTCTGATGTAATGAAAATGGCTTTGGCTCTGAGCGCCTGCCTGCGAGTCCTGTGTGGAACAACCTTTAGGAGTAGCAACGCAGCTCAGCACTGTCTCAGCTGAAAGGGGCCGGCGCTGTGGTGCAGCGGGTTAACGCCCTGGCCTGAAGTGCCGGCATCCCATATGGGCGCCAGTTCAAGACCCGGCTGCTCCACTTCCCATCCAGCTCTCTGCCATGGCCTGGGAAAGCAGTAGAGGATGGCCCAAGTCCTTGAACCCCTGCACCCGTGTAGGAGACCTGGAAGAAGCTCCTGGCTCCTGGCTTTGGATCAGCACAGCTCCGGCCATTGCGGCCAATTGGGGAGTGACCCAGCAGATGGAAGACCTTTCTCTCCCTCTGCCTCTCCTCTCTCTGTGTAACTCTGTCTTTCAAATAAATAAATCTTTAAAGAAAAAAAGAAAGAAAGTCACAGTTAGCAGCCGAGAGTAGAACTTCGGATTCCTTTTGTGTTTTCTGAATCGTCGCTGTAAGGGTCGAGGGTTGAGGGACAACAAAATGACTTCTCAGATGTGTGCAAAGCTGGGAACTGCTGCTAGGGACAAATGTCACACAGTGTGGCAGCGAGCATGAAGCCCACATTGCTGAGGCTTGGAGGTAGAACCAGCCTGGTGTCTCAGATTGTACTTCTGAGCCTTTCACTGAGTTTTTAAAACATGGTGGATTACGCAGTCTGGTTCTTGTCTCTGTTCCCCTTCCTGCTCGGGATGGCAATTTTACACGTTGCTACAGAGCGCTATTTCCATTAGGAAGAGGCACGCCCGTGTCCTCAGCAGATCCAGACACCTGTGTGTAGAAACAGACGCCTGTCTAACAGTGTCTCGTGTTAGCAGTGCATCTCAGCTCCCACAGGTCACGACAGTGGCTCCCATAAGATGAAGCCCAGGTTGGAAGGATGGTGCTGTGGGGCCTGGAAGAGTCCCCGACCTAGGAAAACAGCCAGACCCCAGAGGGGGTCACAGCGAGCACCTCTTGTCACTCCGGATGCTCATTCTACTGCCGGGCATGGTGGCCTGACAAGAATGGGTTGGACGTCCTCGGAATGGCCCAGCCAGCCCAGCCAAGGGACCGAGGGGATCTGAGCCCAACACACGCTGCGACTTGTGAGGGCAGAGCTGATCCCTTGTGCGGCCCAGAAACTCCAACACATTGACAGTAACAGCCAGGCACCTCCCTACCATTGAAATCTCTGCTGAGCACCCACCACCCAGCAGGTGTCGTGACCCCAAAGGTGCCTGCTCCCAGGAGCTGTGTCTGTGTTGCCTTATGTGGCAAAAGGGACCTTGCCGACGTGATTACGTTAAATACCTGGAAGTGCGAGGGTTGTCTGAGTCTCACAGGTGCACCAGGCCCAGAAGTCCCTACAGTGTGACCCTTCCCCAGCCACTGGCGGTTGGGGGTAGGGGGAGTGACGTTTTGGCTTCGAAGGCAGAGGAAAGCCAAAACTAGGGATCATGGTGGGTTCTGGGCACTGGAAGTACTGGGAGAAGACTCGCCCGTCTGACCGGGTCTGAGGCCCACAGTGCCAGATGGTGACGCATGTGCACTGTTGGAAGCCACCACGAATGTGCTAGGCAGTCATGGAAGTGACAGAAATTAATACAACACTTCAAGTCCTCTGTTCAGGAAAGAGCTATTGGCAACACACAAGGCCATTCACCTGGCGTGGGGGGTTGTGGGGCTCCAGGAAGCTTCCTGGCCAAGCATCTCAGAATGGCCACATTGCCCAGGGCAGGTGACTGGTGTCATTGACGCATTAGGATCAGTGGTTCTGCAGCTTGCTGCACACATGGCAAAGAAAGTGGGTGCTGGCACCAAGGGTGCTGGGGGCCCGTGGCGGAAGGAGGCACCAACGGCTATAAATGAGTTGCTGTGGCTACTGGAGTCATTAGCACAAAGCTGGTGCCTTTGAACATCAGAGCTGTCTGGAGGCCAGAAGTCCAAAGTCAAGGTGTCAGCAGGCTCGCTCACTCGCTCTCCCCCCCCCACCTCCCTGAAGGCCCCAGGGAGAATCTTTCCCACTCTCGCAGCTCGAGTAGCTGGCAGTGTCCTGGGTTTGGAGCCTCGTTGCCCCAGTCCCTGTCTCCAGCTTCCCAACCCTTTCTCCTCGCTGTGCATCCCAAAGCTCCTCCTCATACAGAGGGCCTCCACAGGGCTGCATTTAGGACCAGGGAAGCTCCATGCTCTCATCCCGCTGCCTGGGCGTCCACCTAGGCTGGGCCCCCTCCTCCCAGGGGGGTCCCGGTGGGCAGAGGCTGGTGGTGTTCCAGTGGGAGCCGCTGCGGCACAGGCTGGGGGTCTGTGCTGCTTCTCTCTTCTGCTCTCCTCCGTCTTGGTCTCAGGACTGAAGGCTGACTCTGCTTGCTTGCGGTACTTTGCTGTGAGTTTGGGGACTGGCGGGTGATTTATTGAGCTCCCCGGCCATCATCCTTTGCTGGGGTGGGCAGTCTTGGTTCACTGGACCCCACTAGACTTAGCAGAGCAGGGCTGAGCTTACTGGCTCCGGGTCCCCTAACCAGTGCCTGGCACACATCACACTCTCAGGAATGCTTGCTAAATCACCAGATTCATGAATCTGTGACAGCGGTGACTCGGGTGCTGGTGAGGCAGCCCTTGGGAGTGCTGGGAGCTTGGCTGAGGTTTCAGGATTGTTCCGAGATGCTTCTAGCTTGGTTCACGCTTACGTGTTGTCCCCGTCCGGCTCTTCCCAGAACCCTCTGCAGGAGCCCCTGGCCCTGCCATCTGCATAGACAGAGGGCTGTGCAGTGAAGGTTTCCGGACAGTCCTTGGGTGTGAATCTCTTAGCAGGTGCACGAGAGCGGACGCACTGCTTCAAGTCACTGAGCCCCAGCTGTGGCCGGTGGCCATGAGAGCCCTGAGCAGATGACCTGCTGAGGACAGGCGGGCAGAGTTGGTGCACGGGGAGGGCACGCAGGGCTGGCTGGTCCTGTTGTGGCGATGGCTGCTGGCAGGCGTGTTATCCCTCTGCAGCACTGTGGCACTGTACTTCTCGCTTTTGCTGAGGCGGATCTGGACTGCTGGAAGTCAACAGTGGACTTGGAGAGGATCCGGTCTCCCTTGTCCAGCCTCAGCATTTACAGAAGCCAACTGAAGACACCCCCTCCCCCACCAAGGGAGAGCTCTGCCCGAAGGCCCCGGCAGCCTCGCTCAGCATTGCCTGCCCCCCGCTGTCCTCCTCGCGGTCACGGTCGTGTCCACTCAGTGGGTGCTGCTCTCTGCTCCCAGGCACTGTTTGCTCAAACCTTCCCCACCCAGGGTCCCAGCTGCCACCTGGTGACGTCCTGGCGTCCTTCCCCTCTCCCTCCTAGAGACGCCTCCCCTCAGCCCCCTCCCCGCTGCAGCCAGCTCACGCCACCCCTCAACCCCACTGACGCCGTTCCCTCGGGCTGCCCAGGCAATGCCCAGGCTGGGCCCCTGCCGGCCACCGAGCTCACTGCAAGGGAGATCCATCAGCACGAGTTCCTCTCCCGACGCCAGACGCCAGCACGTTGCCTGCAGTTCTGGTGTGTGGGAAGGCACACGCCTACCTCATCTCATGGAATTCTACAGCCCGCTAATCAGCTAGGTGACACACTGCCCTCAGCTACTTAAATGTTTCGTTTATTTATTTGAGAAAGAGAGAGAGAGAGAGAAAGCTCCCATTCTCTACTGATTCACTCCCCAAATGCCTCCAGCAGTTGGGCCAGGCCAGGATGAAGTCAGAGTCCAGGACTCCATTCAAGTCTCCATGTGGAGACAGGAACAGTCCTGCTTAAGCCATCACTACTGCCTCCCAGCGTGCACATCGGCAGGAAGCTGGACTCGGGGGTGGAGCCAGGACTCGGACGTGGGGGCTGTGATACGGGATATGGGTGTCCCAAGCAGCATGTTAGCCACGGCACCAACACCTGTCCTTCCTGACTAGCTAGCGTGTGACAATCGGGAACCGGGAGAATGTGTGTGACTCTCTGTATTCTACAGCTAAGAGGAGCAGGGTAGGTCTGAAGTCAGGTGACAGTGATTCTGAAGATTTCGATGGCTTCTCACTGAGTCCTCTGGCCTGCACAGGAAAAGGGGACAGGCCGTGCTTTAGCTCAGGTGCAAGTACCCAGCCCCAGGCTCGGCACACGGCCTGGAGGAAGACAGGTCACTAAACACAGCACCCCTGTGCTCAGGGCACCCTAGGTGTCTGAGGAATTTGCGGGAAGAATCAGCGATGTAGCATCACTCATCTCTGCACCTGTGAGCAAATAAGAGCGAGCGTCCCACAACCGTTGAATTTAACTGGAGTGAGATTCGAGAAGTAGGGCTGAGAAAGTGAAAAACCTCATGGTGGTTTTTAGCGTCCCCTTGCTGTCAGGAAATCTTCCCCAGGAAGGAGACACGGGTGGCCCTCGGTAACAGAACCCAGACTGCGTCCAGGGACGAAGGAGCAACAGAGGCTGACAACGCCAGGCTGTGGGTTGCACTGAGCTTGTCATGACCCGCTGGCAAAGCATTGAGGCGTCTTCTCCTTGTCCCTGGCGTCCCCTGCACCCCAAGCCCTCCCTATGCCTCCAGTCAAAGCTCACAGATTGCACCAAGGGGACTCCTAGGTCTTCTGGCTGTGAGTTGGTCTGTGCGTGGGAGGTGGTGGTGGGACGTCAGCAGTGAGGTGGGAGGAGGTGCTCACTCTCCTGGCTCACCTTCCTGCAGGCTACACTCAGCAACGGAGCATCCTCCCCAGAAAGGGCTTCCTCCCACAGCCAAAGACCTCTGCAGCTTCTGGAAAGATCTCCCTCTCTGCCCTTCAGACCTAGGGCTGGTGACAGCCTCTGAGTGTCGCCAGCCCTGTGTTGCAGCCGTAAACCCTCATTTCTGCTTTACCCTTCCCTGCCTCGCCAATACCCCTTCCTTAAACCCTGTCCATAGCGTTCCAGGTCCCATCTGGCCTCTGACCACTGCAGACCCTCCCTGAGCAGTAATGGATACGACCTCAAGATGTTGGTGGCTTCACCCAGGAGGAGTTGGGTCTCATATGGAGTTCGATCGGGTGTTTCTAGAGCTGGCATTGCGTTCCCTCCATCCTTGAGGTAATTTGGGGGTCAGATGCGGTGAGCCAGTCCTGGTTGTGGCATCTGTGACATCTATCACATCCTAGAGCTTTGCAGAGGGCGCCGCTAACACAGTGTAGCCAGTGCCCTGGAGAGAAAGAGATGGGCTTAGGGGAAAACCTGGCGATGTCTACACTGCCATCGCACATAGCAAATGCACAACCTGCCCGCTCATTGCCGTATGTTGTAGGTGCAGCAGGATCCACCTCCCCAATACCTGTGCAGCCGTTCAAACTCTGCTGTCTTCATGTTAATGGTTGATTAAGGTCGGGGACTTGCCTTAATCTAAAGTTGCTGTCTGAGCGCTGAGCCCAGGAGAGGGACGGTGGGGCTGTGCCCTTGGAGCGTGGTTCTCATGAGAGGTTTGAGTATTTCAGTTCAAGTCCAGCCTAGGTCACCTCTTTCTCCTTGGCTCACGATATGGTCCCTGACCCTACTCCTGCCAAAAGCAGCTTCCACCAGATGCTGGACTTTGGGGCCCCTGATGCTCTGTGACCCAGCTGGGAGCTGAAATAAACCTTTCCCTTCCCAGAGAAAGCTCTCTCAGGCAATTTAGTTGAAGTGAGAAGCAGACTAATGCTGCGATGTGTGCTTCCTGCTTGGGATGGGGCACGGGAGACGTCCGTCCGCTCTGCTCGGTTCTGCTGGGGGAGACCCAAAACGATGCCAAGCCAGGAGGTGCAAAGACGTCAAAGCTCCTGAAATAGCGCACAGCTTATTTGTTGTGACAGTAAGAAAACAGATTGAGGAGAATAAACTGACCTATTCAAAGAGAATTTCTGTGACTCCCAGGATCACTGTGCGTGCCAGCGTGAATGCAGAGGGCTGGGAGGGTGTGTCACCCTGGTGACGTCTTGTACCTTTTCCATTTCTCAGCGTCTGAGTACTCCGTGCGTCAATAAAGCTTCTACAATGTGAAATGAGGTGTTGAGCTGGGCGAGCTCAGAACGACGGCGTCTGGCCACCCTCCGCGAAATCTGCCGTGCAGGGGGTGATGTATGGAGCCCTGAGAGGAGGCTGGGTGAGTGGCTTTGCTCAGGGAATTTCCACTGCGTCGTGGAGCTGGAGTGATCCTGTGGTTTGCATGCAGGGGAGGCAGCCTCTGGAAGTCTGGCTGGTCTGTGCACTGCTTTGCTGGCTGCCCGAGGAGTTGGGAAGCAGCGAGAGCCCTGTGCTACCAATTTCTCAGGACTTTCTCCTTGGAAGCGGCTCCCATTGGCCAAGCGGCGGGAGCTGGCTCGGCCTCGCAGACATTGCTCCCTTCTTTCTTTTCCTCTCTCCCTCTCCCAGGCCGACAGTGATGCCTGCACCTCCCAAGTCTCCTCGTGCTGCAGCTCAGGCACGAGCCCACGAACGGAGAATAAGTTATCCTTGAATGTCTGGGGCTGCTGTATCCGGAGGGGGCTCTGTAGGAAAACGTGACTGTCGGGTATGCATGCTCAGTACCACACAGTTGCTTTCTGGATGTTGCACCTGCTTCCACGTGTGCTGGTGTGTTCATTTCATTCAGCCATCACTTGTTCTCCCTTAATGCCGATGAATGATACATACATAATGGCGATGAGTGATACATACTTGCAGAAATGAAGAAGGAGCCAATGGAACTGCTACAGATGAACAGGGATCTCAGTAACATCTGGGGAGAGGAAACATGGAGGGCTGTTTTCTGGGAGAAGCAGACGCTGGGAGCAGTGCTAATCCATTCTAGGACAGAGAGCCAGCCCCATGGGATGAAGGGGACCCAGGGGAGCACTGCTGTGCAATGCAGGGTGAGCCTGTGTGAACTCAGAGCCAGCTCACCGCTTTGTGTTGTGCAGGCACCAAAGGCCACAGCAGACAGGGAAGAAGCAAACTTTTCCACTCCTGGAAAGGGGCAAAGTCCTGAACGCCCCCCACCACAGTCAGCCAAGGAGGGCTCCAGGGCTGGGGTCCAGAACCGCTGAGAGCCCGTGGTGTCACGAGCCAGGGGCTGCCTGGCACAGGGCGGGTGCTCGTGGTGCAAACAGCCATCAGGAGGAGAGGAAGTGCTGCAGACACCAAGGTTGGAATGAAATTGCGTTTAGCACGAGACATGATGTGACACTGAGAAGGCTGGGAAATCCGGTACTGCCAGTGCAAACCCTGAGCCCTCGCTTTGATGTTGACTTCTTTGGACCCAGGGTTTAACAGTGTTTCAGTATTACCTCCAAAATGTGATAAAGCCTCAAGTTTCAGCTATGAGAAGACCCTGAACTGATCCTCTCTTACCTGCACCTAGAATCTCTTACCTACAATTAAAGGCACTTGGTTCCAAATTGGAAGCCTGCTGTTGACTCCGGCCTTCCCACTGCCCCTGGCTCTCCTGTGTAGCCTTTGCCTCTCTCCACGGTTCCTGGTGCACCTGCTCCGCTTCTTCACACGTTCAGCCGGCTCAGGGCCGCCCTGCTGGAGTCACGGCATCTTCTCCAGCTCGACCCCAATTACCCGAGCAGCGCCCGCGCCCTCCTTCATAGCTGCTGTCCTCCGGGAAAGTGCACGTGGCTGCTTCCTTTCTCTAAAGACTGGCCTGTGCCTGACTCTCCTGCTTCGTCCATTTTGATTTCTGAACACTCAGCTCCCTTCAACAAAGAAGACCTTGGTGTGTCTCTCAGAGCCTTCTGGAGTCACCTGCACAGCCAGTGCTGTGGGCAGGGCAGATGCCACACAAGCTGACCACCCGAAGAGTGCCCATCAGCCCAAAACGCAGACTTGCGTCCCTTGCCCAGGAAACCCTAGAACAGGGAGTATCCAGGTAGGTTCTCTTCTTCAACAAAGTGGCCCAGAAGTGTGCCTGTATGTGTGTGTGTGTGTGAGAGAGAGAGAGAGAGAGAGAGAGAGAGAAAGATGGGGGGCCAGGGGGCTGGGCAGTATCTCCCTAGTCGCGTGGAGTAGAGGATGTGCCAGGTCACTCCCTGGAAAGAACTAGAGACACAAGTTTGGGGAGGGCCTGTGGGCTGAGTGCAGGGTCAGGAGGGGTGCGCTCCGGGGACACCACTTCCCAGCCTCAGTGTGTTTTCTGTGTCGTTGGGGTGCGGCTGACTGAAGCTGTCATTTGGGCAAATGCTCTGGTCACGGTCAAGTCAGTTTGGGAACTGGTGCCTCGTGTGGTTTCTGCAGCTTGTGGCAGGCTGGAAGCTCCTTGTACCTCCCGTTCCCGGTGCGGGCCACTGCAGGACGAGCTGGCCTAGGGACACATCCCGCGGCTCTGCCTCCTGGAGTCTCCGCCCCTCGGCTCGTCTTCCCTTTCTGCCCAACCTCTGCCTTCATCCTTCCGTGCCCTGAGGCCAGCTTCTTGGTTTTCTTTTCCTCCAGCTCACTGACCTCAACGGACTCAAGCAGCCCTTCGGCTCACCCGTCTTCAGTGCTGACTACACCCTTAGCTCCAGCCCCGACCTGTGCCGTGCTCAGCATCCAGCTGTTGGAGAGTCTGTGCGAATTTTCCCACCTTCCCCACAGGCTGCTCCAGCGACAAATGTCTGCTCTGAGCCGATGCTTCCCCTGCGCTTCCTACCTGGATGTCATCAGCACCCACGCAGCTATCAACTTCACTCCACAAAGACTGCATTGTTGGGAACTTTGAGAGATTCATAATAAATATGTGGATAGAAACAGACAAAGGCAGGGGCTGGCACTGCAGCATAGCAAGTTGAGATTCCACCTGCAGCACTGCCATCTCAAATGGGCTCTGGTTTGTGTCCCGGATGCTCCTCTTCCAATCCAGTTCTCTGCTGTGGCCTGGGAAAGCAGTAGAAGATGGCCCTAGTGCTTGGGCCCCTGCACCTGCGTGGGAGACCCGGAAGAAGCTCCTGGCTCCTGGCTTCAGATAGGCCCAGCTCCAGCCATTGTGGCCACCTGGGGAGTGAACCAGGATAGAAGGCCTCTCTCACTCTCTCTGCCTCTACCTCTCTGTAACTCTACCTTTCAAATAAATAAATCTCTAAAAATATATTAGCAAAATAAATCCAGTGATATATTCAAAAAGAATACACCATAAACACAGTGGTTTTATACCACGGATGCAAGGATGATAAACATGAGAAAAAGCTACCGCCGAGATTCAAGAATTTAGATGGAATACAGTGAACTGAAGACTTACAGGGAATGCATTTGATTCAATCCAACACAGTCAAACAGGCTTTTTAACATAATATACTGAATACAAGTTTTCTTTATTGTAATCAGGGCTAAAGATGATTTTCTTCTACATCAGGGAAAAACCAACTGCCTGTGCTCTCTGTTTGTTTTCATCTTTTTCTGGGAGTCTGAGCAGCAGAGTGAAGGAAGAATAAAGAAGTCGGTGTTAAGAACTGGAGCAGTCGATACGTCTGTGTGTGCGGAAGACCCCAGAGAACCTAGAGGTAAATTATTGGAACTAATAACAAATTCAGAAGGTTGCTCGACAAAAAATCAATATATGAAAATGGATCGCATTCCAATAAACCATCAACAGTTAGAAAACCTAATTATAAAAAGTGCCATTTAGAACAAACAGCAAACATGTACTCTGTTGAGGATTACAACAATAGATGTGCAATGACTTCATAGGCGAAATGCGGAACATTATTGGAAGACATAAAATAACGGTGAACTAAATGAAGAAAGATGGTGTGCTCTGGGTAGGGAGATGCAAATAACAGGATTTTCTGGGCAATAAAAATGAGTGAGTGTGATGTCAGTAAAGAAATCAAAGACAGATAATACAGCACACACACACAGAGAGAGAGAGAAAGAGAGAGAGAGAGAGACGGGGGAAACTGGAAAGTGACAAAGGCAGCCTTGCAAGTCAGTGGAGAAATGTTGACATATTTAATAAAGAGCATAAGAAAAATTGGTGATCAAAATTAATTAATTAATAAATTAATTCACTGTATTATACCTTGCATAAATTCCAGTGCTAACTAAGTAGCATAAAAACCTAAAGATGAGAAATGAAATTTTAAAAGCATTTAACAGAGGAGTGTTTCCTGCTCTTGAATTCATCTACCTGTCGTAACCAGCTGGGAACCTTGGTGAAGTACGTGACCATACATATAGACCGTACATATGTGTGTGTGACACGAATAGATATGGAGCAGCTGTGGCAGGATGCTGACCCCATGAGAAGGGAAGGAGCAAAGGGACCATCGTGACTTTGTGCCTGCAGGTGATATTCAGACCTCAGGTCAGAGAGGACCCAAGGACCACTGTGTGGGCTGAGTTGAGGGGTAGCACTTGAAGGAGGCAGAGGGCTTGGCGCATCCCTAAGGGGCGGGAGCTTGGGGCTGAATTCTGCACTGCCCAGGCAAGAGCTGAGACTCCAGGAAGCTGGGAAAGACTCCTGCAGACTCAGCAGAGTTGCCTGGTAGCTGAGTCAAGACGCCCCCACGCAGAAGTGAGAATCACTGAGGAGATAGAGAGGACATAAAAGAGCCCTAGAATAACCTCTGTCACAAATGTCCCAGAAGTGGATGAACCAGGCTGCCAAAGCACCAAACTCGCCCAAGTGTGGAGTAAGTGCCTGCTGGTGCACCAAGTCTGCCCACCGTAGGGGAGGCAGCTGCTCATACGCCAAGCCTGCTCACCTGTAGGGGAGCTGTCTGCTCCTGTGTGCCTGTCCAAATCCAACATGCTTTCCAACAACAAGACAATTTTCAGAAATCAAAATCATAAAAGACATAATGTCTGGAATCCAACCAAAAATTACCAAAAACAAAAAAAACAAAAAAACACAAAACTCAAAAAGCAAGAAACCATGTTCCATTCAATCCCAGGGGAAAACTAAGTCGTTGAAACCACAACTCAGAAACAGCAGAGCTATGGCCCCACAGACTCTAAAACAGCCGTTCTTTCATTGTTTGCTCAGAAAACATAAACATGGTACAAACTCGAAGAGGTAGGGGGCCGTGTAACTTTAGGGATGGAACTACAAGCACACTGTAGGGTAGAGAGCTCCCGTACGCTCAGGAACAGTCTCCACGTCAGTGGGGAAATTTCTCTGGCTGGATTACAAAAAATTAGATACTGTATAACAATCTGAATTTGAAAACATAAAGACAGTGACTTAAAATATAGCATAAGAGAAAAATAAAGTCTGGAAAAAGTGAACTCATTTAAATTGATTTATCACTCAAAAACAGTGCTCACAGTACTTCTGTACTTAAAAAAAAACCAGCAGAAACCTCAATCATTCAAAGTGCATGGCCCCAGCTGAGGCTGAACAAGACGAAATGCCGACTTTCTGTTCCTGTTCTCCCATTGTAGGCAAGTGTTCTTAATGTGATCTATGCAGTACACATGCCCGGCATTTCTGTGACTCTGTTTTGTCTTTGAGTTTGCATCTGACAAAGTCTTTCCGTGCAAAATGCCGAAACACCGTGTAGCATCTTCAGGCACAGAAACGCCGTGACGTGCTCCATGGAGAAAATGCACTTAGACAAGCTTCACGCAAGCCTGAATTATGCTGCGTGAGAATCCAGTGTTAGGGATCAGCCACGCACAGTAGTCATAAATAAGGTGCGTTTCAGCGGACACACACACATACACGATGGTTATGTATTGATTGTTTGATGAGACTGTAAGTCCACAGACACCTACTTCTGTGTCTCCTCTGCAAGCAATGATTAAGAACTCACTAATTCAGTATTTATGATGATTTTATAGAATATAGCTACCATGAATAACGTGAATAAACTATTTCTTATGACAATAAAGCTGCTACATTTTAATACAGAGTCATATATTATAGAAACAACATTAATAAGGTATTTCCATTAATAAAAAAAATTCTTGGACTACGTAGGCAATAACAAACTTTGTATAAAATATAACCAAAATAAAACCTGTTAAAGGCATCAGAAAATGATTCAAAGTTGGCACAACCTAGAGAGTATTTGATGCTTGAAAGAAAAAAAAATGCACTTAGTGAACTGATATTCACATAACTTTTCCTCTAAGGACATTTCTCATTGCTTTGTCATCTCAGACAGAGAGACCTGAATAGAAGCCCACACTTAGATTGAGCTGAAATGTCAGAGGGTGGCGCTCAGGGCAACCATGTGGGCGGAAGTGAGAAGGGAGAAACAGGAGCGAGAGCCCTGACCTCTCTGCTTAGTCTCCCTCAAATCCTTGGCTGACCTTGGAGGAGCAGCAGGACCAAGGAGCAGAGCAGGGGACTGAACCGCTGCTCTGCACAGGAGACAGCGTGGAGGCTGAATAGCAGCACCTTGGAAGGCTTGCTGAGCGTCATTTCAAGTGGGAAGCGAAGAGCAAACACCACTGGGAGGAAATTGAAAACAGATAAGCACATGCAGAGATAGCCTGTAGATGTCTGCGAAAGATTAGGCACGTACAGTGTGGACCATGGGAACAAACTGATAACATGAGGCAGATCACACACACACAAAAAAAAACCTTTGAAATATTGGTAAAAACAAATGCATTTTATGTGGGAAAATTAAATTCCTAGCATTGTAGAGTTTTTCGGGGCAGCCAAGCCCTTGCAAAGTTCTATCAGAGTCAACAGTGAGTGGAGAGAAGGTGACGGCAACAAGCAGTCTCCGGCATCATCATTTAAAAAAAATCATCTATTATTTTTCACTTTATGTTTCTGTGTGGGAGCAAACTGTTGAAATACTTACTTAAGGTATACTAAGCTGATCTTCTGTATATTAAGATAATCGAAAATGAATCTTGATGTGAATGGAAGGGGAGAGGGAGTGGGAAAGGGGAGGGTTGTGGGTGGGAGGGACGGTATGGGGGGGGAAGCCATTGTAACACATGAGTCGTACTTCGGAAATTTATATTCATTAAATAAAAGATAAAAAAAAAAAAACTTGGAGGAGCAAACTCACCATGCTGAAGGGGTTTCCAACAGGCTTGGTGGAATGGACCAAGGGCAGACAGCAGTCAAGGCAGAGGGTCTTGATTTCAGCAAGGAATTTCGAAATCAGTGAACTGAAAAAAGGAGAAAGGGCGAGACGGGAGCAAACTTACACCTGCGTGCACAAGGGGCAGGCTCTGTGTGGACTCCGCATCACTGAGGGACGGGAGGCAGATTCTGCCACCTGCCCATTCTTGCTGGAGAGTGGACTGAGCCTTGTTCGCAGAGTTCATGGGAAACTCAACAGTGTGGAGGAGAAGGTGTCTCAAACCTATTTTCTCATAGCTGCTTTCAGATGGAAAAATGTTCATCAATGGATTATGCACATCCCTTGGTCATTTACCTTTTAAAATTGCATGTCTCAAGTTGGATTTCCCCAAGAAACCCAAAGGACATCTCTGTATCCATTAAGTCAGTCTTGTTTCTGGTTCGTGCCTTTTTTTAATTACTCAGAGAATTTGGATTTCCAGAGTTAGGAGGCAGGCGGGATCCACTTATCCAAAATCCCCATTGTCTGACAAAGACACACAGGTAAGGTGGACATTATGTCTTTCTCTACAACTACTGACACATGTGGGCTCCCAACACATGGCAGAAGTTTCACAAAAATGCCAAATAAAGTCCATGTAGGGTTATGAGACTGGCTGCAAAGTCCAGAGGATATGACACAATTTGCCTGCAGAGGGGTCTGGTCATGTGCAATGTCTCTTCCGGCCTGGGAGATTTGCTGCAGGCTCTGTCCGCATTTTCCAAGAATGGTTGCTGGGGTTTGCTCTCCCAGGAGTGTGTCTGGGACTGAGCCTCACACAGGCTAACTCCTCTCCAAGGTTGCTGTTAGCTCCCAACTGCAACTCCTCACTTGCAAATCAAAGGCTGCTCGACTGTTGCCTCCTAATTCTCTTCTGTGCTTTGTGTACCCTGGCCTGGAAGCTGTGTGGTGAAGGGGAGACTGTCACAGCAGTGCCCCGGAGGACAGAGCTCAAGCCTCCAGCTCCCCTGGTCAGCATCCATTCTGGATGTCTGTCCAGTGGCTGTGGTCCAACCTTTTGCTGACAGAGCTTGAATGGCTGAGTGGTGACCAGGTGACAGAATCTGGTTCTTTCTGGAAAGCTGCGCTCTGATGAACAGGATGGTTCCCCAGCCAACTGGAAGCACGCGTGGCTGCCTTTGTGTTTATGACCAAGGTGAACGAGTTTTCAGAGAGATTTAGTCTTCAGGAGTGCTGTTGGCCTGTTACATCCATGCTTTTAATCAAATAAGGCTGCTGCTTGTTACACTTTTTCAATTCACCACATAGATTACAGTCCAAAAACAGGACTTTCTGGATGAAAGCTATTGGACACTTTGGTGTCCACGTCAGCATTTTTAAATAAATTAATGCGTTCTCTACTGCTAGGAACTCAAAGGTATAGGAGCTCAGGAACTAAATACGACACCTGTTAGCCACCTCTGTCATAACAGACTCCTGAGAGGGTTTCAGAGAAACCCAGCAAGTGGCAAACTCCATCATGAGGTGCCACCAAGAGGGTTTCAGAGAAAGGAAGAGAATACGAAAGCTCCAAAGAGGGACACCGTGGAAAACCTTTGTAGAGAGCACTTTGAAAGTAATAAAACATGTAATATATTTTAAGGTGTGTGAATTACAGAACAGCCATATGATCATTGTAATACAGTTAAAATCTTTTATCTAAAATTCATTAGGTACTTACTATAATCTTAGATCTAAGTCCTTTATATACCATTCTTATTCATTTCTCCCCAAGTCTCCTGCCATATGTAGTGTTGTTAGTTCCACTATGTACAGGAGTGAACTGGAGGTTAGAGACTTAGATAATTGGTTACTCGGCCACAATATGGTTGCACAGCTAGTGAGATTTAGTCCAGGCCAAGTGGTAAAGGCTAAATTCTTTGCCATTGGAGGAGTCTGAGATCCCAGTACTGAACTCTTCTTTCCTTCAGATGTCCTTTGTATAGATTTTAATTTTCAAGGAAAAGAGGTCTACGGTATCTATATTGGGTTGGTCAGCTTGTGCTCCGATATGCTCAGTTGAGTCTGTTTCAATGTCATAGACTAATCTTTTACAACATTGTTTCCAATAGCTCGATGGGATCTTATGTAGTGTCATGAAATGCATTGTCATGTCACAAACCACTCCCAAGGCGTAGAAGCTTAAAACAACAAGCGTTTATGGTCTCACATAGTTTCTGGGGTCAGGACTTGGGACAGATTAGCCGAGTGGCCCTGACTCACACTCTCCCATGAGGCCACAGTGCAGACACTGAGTGGGACTGCAACATCTGAAGGCTTTAGGGCTTGCCTCGTGTGGCTCCTGGCCAGAATGCTCAATTCCTCGCCATATGGACCTCTCCTTTGAGTTTAGCAAATATTTCCCACAACACAAGGGACCTGAGGGAGAGCAAAGAGTCCGTCTCAGTGACTTTCAAAGATGTCACTTCCACAGGCACATGCCATCACCTCCTGCTTGCTCTAAACAGGACAGGCGACTCTTTATTGTCACCCACACCCAAGAGGAGGGGAGTTAGACTCCATGTTTTATATGGAATCCTTACAAGCCACAATGTAAAATCTCTCCACATTTGCACTTACAGGGTTTTAAATTATTAATAATGCCCTTATAAATACATTTGCATCTAACTTGTATGAGTTTTTTTTGTAGTTTCTTGAGGTTAATAAATGTTAATATTTAAGTGAGATGGTTGGGATAAAAGATACAAGTATTTTTGAAGTTTATGATACATATTACCCCATAGAAATATGGATTTGTTGAACCTCCATAAATAATATTTCCCAAAGATGGCTGATGAATTATATTGCATTTCACATGCTTTTCCCTACAAGGCGGTGCTAGCAAAATTCCCACTGAGTCAGAAGGTCTAAGTCTTGGCCCCCTGGTTTAGCCTGACCAGGCTGCTATAGCAAAATATTCCAGACCAAGTAACTCATAAACAGCAGGTAAGCACTGCCTGTAGCTTGGAGAATGGAAGTCCAAGATCAAGTGCCAGCAGATTCAGGCTCACAGAGTGGCCCAAACCCGGGTCCCTGTCCTTGGTGCTGAATCAAACTAAGGAGGACGAGGTTGAGGGTAAAGGAAAGAGAAAGCCAAATCTGTCGACAGATGAGCACAGCAGCAGACAAGCAATCCCAGTAACCACCATCCTCCTTACTGAACGTGGCCTTGGGTTTTTAAAGAGGTTGCAAAGGGCATTGGGCAGCTGAGCCAGGTGCTGAAGCCAGTCTGAGGGTAGCCTGTCTCAGAGTCAGTGCCGGTCCTGGGGAGACTTGCTTGATGGCTTGACGTTATCCTGAGGAGGGACTAGCAGGATGTCCTGCAGAGCCAAGCAGCTACCAAACACTGCTTGGCTTGCATGTGAGAGTATTGAGCTAAGAGATCGCAGCATTTCTTTCCTCAGGCTGGAGCCCACTCAGCCGACAGCCCACGCTCACCGTGCCCTTAGTGATTTGTTCCACTTTCCATTCCGTTACAATCAATTCAAGCATCCAGCCACGCTGGCCGGGGAGGATTGGCTTACTTTGCATCTAATGCTGGCTTTCTCAAGGCCAGTTTCTAGAATTCACCAACAGGCCTTATTTATCCATTTGAGCAGAGACTCTAGTTAAGAAAAGAAAGATGCATGTGGCCTGGTTACAATAGAAAAGCTTTCTTATTGTGCTGTAACATGAGAACAGGTGGGCCAGCTCTCTGGAATCGATTTTGTAAGGACACTAATCCAAACATGAAGCTTTGCTTTCATGACCAAATAGCCTCCCCACAGGCTCTGCCTCTTAACCCCATCACCTTGTAGATTAGGACTTCGACATTCAAACCATACGATCCCCAACCCTTGAAATTAGGTGAAATCCTGTCTCTGCTTCATCCAGTCGGGTGTGACAGAAACATTGCTGACTTCTGAGTGGACAATAACAACCCTGGGAACTTCTGCCGTGTTCTGTAGAAGGTGCTGTTGGAATCCAGCTGCCCTGTCGTGAAGCAGCCAAGTACCTCCAGTGTTCTGGATTGCAGACCCAGGCAAGGTGCTGGCCAGCAGCCAGCATCAACCACCAGATACAAAGTGAGGGAGCCCTCCACTAATGTCAGCCAGCAGCTCCAAGGCACTCCAGCTCTCAAAAGGCCACAGTTGACACTGCACGCAGAGACAAGTCGCCCCACTGAGCAGGGTCCAAACTGGAAATTCATGAGCAAAACAAATGCCCAGCTGTTCCATGCCACTGTTTTTACATGCAAGAAACGAAAACCTATGTCCACAGAAAGATGTGTAGGAGAACATGGAAAGCTGCCAAAGTCTGGAAAAATTCGACAGGTCTATTGACTAAAGAATGGATCTCTGAAGTACACTCATGAAATGGAAAAGCGGAATGAAACAGGCTGAACGACTGGCACAGTAAGGTTGCAAAATCTTGCATTGTTTTGTTTGAGTGCAATGAGACTGCAAGGATACTACATGAAGCTCATAGAATATGGAATTAGAAGATAACTTTATTCTGAAATATGTGATAGTTTTTTCTCAAGATATTCATTTTCGATGAACTTTGTAAGGCCCTCTGTACCCTGAAAACTAACCTACAGTGATAACAGTGAGGTCATGTTTTGGGGGTGACTGTGTGGGACCCTGAGAATGGCACACTTGAACTTTCTGGAGGGATGGAACCGGTGTGCATCTTGTGCTGGGTGCGGTTACACAGGGGCATGCAATCGTCAACCTCCATCCAACTGGGCACTTAAAACCAGTATGTTTTATTGCATGTTAATCGTATCTCAATTTTTTGAAAGGACACCTGTGCAGCTGCACCCACCTCTTTAGATGCTGCTGCCATCTCAGTCCAGCCGGGTCCACTTAGCAGCATCATAGAGGGGGCACTTTCCATTAAACTGTAAGTGGGTGGAAAATGAGAAACCCTACTTATTGAAAGCCATTTCCCATGACAGAGGGTTCATTAATTCAACTTGGGGGCAGAATATGCCAACAAGTAACGCTATCCACTTGGTGAAAAATGGAGCCTGAAAATAGAGCCTTAAACATTAAAGATTCCAGGAGATGAAGATTAAATTGGGCACTCCTGCTACTAATGTTCCCACATGAATTTGTTAAGAGGAAATCAGCCCAAGCGTCGGACCGGCTACCCCGCTGACGCTGCTTCTGACAAGGTAGAGGAAATAATTCAGGTGCAAGAAGGGTGATATTGGTGTCTTTAATATTTGCATTCAGGGTCCTGTACAGTTCTAAATGGCAGAGAAAAATATATTCCGTGATGGTGCTTCTGTGCGGAGCTGGGCCCCAGTCCTAGGCCATGGAAAGAACCCCGGAAGGAAATAAATCCTGGAGTGTGATCTTTTGTGATCTTTGAACATTAGAAGCAGTCAAGAAAATCAGCTCCGCTGTGGTGTCTTCCCTGGGCTGAGTGAAGCAGAGGACAGCTTACATGTCCCCGAAGAAGCAGAGTGAATGTCGTCTCGGCCTCCCTACACGTAAGCAGCGTTAGAAA